>NW_007726381.1:431599-452857 GCF_000696425.1 Galeopterus variegatus | reverse complement strand
TTGCGATCCGTTGCCGGACACGGAAAAAAGACAAAAGACAAAAAAAAAAAAAAAAAAGAAATATTATAAAGAATGTCAGTATATGTGAGTAATTATGAGTGAGAGTGTGTGTATGTGTATGGCAGAGGTTAATATTGGCTGGGCCCATAAGAGAGTAGACACTTTAGTCAAAGGGCTGGAAATAGTATTTCCATGATCAAAGTGCCTAGAAAATAGTTGGTGCTGTTAAGAATCACTGGAGAAGGAGGGAATTTAGTTAATATTTAGTTAATAGAGGAAAATGTAGGTTATGTTTAAGACATGTTTGATTTGAGTTCAAGATGGGGCAGTGGAAGTAAGTAGTTAGTATTTGGATTAAACTTTAGAAGAGGAATCACATCTAATGCATAGATTTGGCAGTTAGTTACAGAAGCAATAGATGAAGCCAAGAAAAAGAAGGATGATAGGTAAAGGATAGACTCTTGGAATACACTCCCAATTAGGAGTGCATGACGAAGAGGAGAAAGAGAAGAGAGGAAAGGCTGAGAGTGGTAGATGAGAAAGAAAATAGTCTAATATGATGGAGGTCAAAGAAAGAAATATTCAGAAAAGGGGAGCTCATCCAAATGCTGTAGGGAAAACTTCAGGGGAAGGCCATCGGACTGAGGTGATCATAACTGGCCTTTGAAAATGTTACAGTTTCAAAAAGATTTAGGGACAGAAATCAGATCACAAAATATTAATGAATGACTTTAGGGTATAAAACTCTACTTTGGTGTGAAAGGAAGAAAGGAGAACTGATGACAGTTTCAGGGTGTGTCATGGTTAAATTTTATAAAAGGACCATAATCTACATCATTTGCATTAGTCACATATATTAGATATTATTAGATTTTGCATGTAAAGCTTTTGGGTTTAGTGTATGTGTCTCTGTGTGTGCCAAATGTTACCTTTCCACCTATGTATGCATGTACCCCCAAACACACACACTTACTTTTCTTTGTGTTTTTTGCAGTTGGTATAGTTGCGTTAGTGAGAATGTTTTTTAATTTCAATAAAACAAATATTTTTTTGGAAAAAAATAGGTTTTAAGGCGATTTAAGGCAACAAAGTTTTGAAAATTCAGTGATTTTATGGCCAAATATTAGACTGCATTTTGAAAAGGTCAAACTCTGAAAGGGATTTTAAGTAACCAACTCTGTATTATAAATTTGGTAAATCTTGAATACCATTTTAATGATGCCTTTGCAAGTAGGTATTACACCTGTTAATTAAAGTTGAAAAAATAACCAACACACTCATTATTAGTATCTATAAGTAGCAATTCATCTGCTGGGTGTCCCAGGCATATATATTTAAAGCACAAGGTGCTACATAAAAATCAGTGATTATAAGTTTAATTAGCATCTGATGGGAGTTAGCAGTTTAACTTCAATTTACAGAATAAAGGTTAGCTGTGGTGAGCTCGTTCCATACTACTGGTGCTTTTAACAGTAAATTGACCACTGAATAAAAAAAAATAATAGTAGAGAAAAACCGTCCACAATTTGGGTAATCTGTAAGGCTACTACATCCCAATAAAAACGCACTCATTTAAAATTTTAAAATACTTTTGTCATTTCGTGGTAGTGCTTACGGGAAGCTAAAACCTGAAGTGTAGTCTAGACCTAGGCATAATAAGGAAAAAGTAATCACATTAACAGCAGTTGGTCATACCCATCTGACTTCAAACCAATTCTGACTTTTATAAAATTGTTCAGGTTACCAGATGCTGGGGCAAATTCTCTATAGTGTTTATGATCTCACACTCAGGAGTTAAGATTATTTATGTCCTTTTTTGCCTCCTTAATGTATTTAAAACTACCTTCTATCTTGTTTTGTTGGTGTCCAACCTGTCTCAGTGGTTTCTATCCTTGTCCCGTATGCTTTCAAATTTTTCTTGTGCCTTTTGTTCTTGTAAGCTCAATTCACTTTCATAATAAATTCTGTCAAATTTGTATAGCTTGGGGAAAATGAAACAAAACAACAACAAAAACGTATGTACAAAAATTTTGCAAACCACCTCAGGAAAAGAGGTGAATGCAATCAAATTTTTTGTTACTGATTTTTTTTTTTGTGGATCAGATTATGCCTATACAAACTTTTAGAGCTTGCATTTCCCCCAAGGTATATCTATTTATGAATATATTTTCCTAACATATGCTTAGCTCTTGCTTTTCCTATCAGAGCTTTGGATTTCAATGATGTCATAATAATGGAAAAGAAAATAGAAATTTTTCTGTTAAAAAGTGAGGGATATTTTAGGCATAACAGATGTGAGAAAAAGTATGGAATATGAAGTTACAAAGAAAATATGCATTTGGTGAGAGCACAGTGAAAAGTGATAAAATTAAACAAAGATAAAAAGGGAAAACTAAAGCAAACCCACTCTAAACCAGTTTAACAGAGTAAGTCATATATTCACTTGTACAGCAGGTACATTTAACCTTCAGAATTCAAAGCCTCAAATCCTGCATTTAAAATTTTTCTTCCTAGTGCCATTCCTTGCCCATTTTGTTGTCTTCTGCCTTTATGATCCCTTCTCCTCATATGTGTGACCTTGAAAAATTTGTTTTTGTTTTAAAAATATAAAAATGAAGGCCTCTTCTGTGAAGTATACCTGTAGAATTTTCTTTTACTTTCAATTTTTTCAAGCATATATATTCTATAGATGACATTGCAGAGTTCATGTGTCATCTTACCACAGTTTCATGGATGTCACGTCTTGTCTCTTACTAGGAAATTTTCCCTTGAGGATGAAGCCCAAGTCTACTGTTTTCTTTGAAACTTCAAAGTACTCAGTCTGCTGATGTGTTAACTCAGTAGTACTCTGTAAATGTTAATTGGTTGAATAAATGAGCCAATGAAAGGGATGCAAATTCTTTTACCTCTTTTAAGAATGATTCATCTAGCCTTCTGGTTTAAATTGCTGTAAAGGCATTTGTTGGGGACCTTTGTTAATTTAACTTGCATTTTGCTGTGGAGGCTATGGAAGGTGTCCACTTGTCTAGTGGTGATCATATTGACTTCTATAGTATACTTTTGGACATAGGATTAGAGGTCTAATTTGGCAATTGGTCAGTTACTCAGTGACTATTGAGGTGACCTACATTTTCTACATTTTTCTTTTAACATCGGTAAAGGGAGCAGTAATGGCCATCACAGAAATCTGCCTGTTTACTTGGTGGAGATTGCTCACCTCAAACCAATTAATGAAATTTATTAATGTGGTGAGCATTTCCTTTAGCCATGGCCCTTATTTTAAGCCAGGAGAATACTACCAAGAAAGAAGGTATATTGAGTAAACTTGAACTCATATACACACGTGTCAATCTTTCTTATTATACTTTGGGTGTTGAAACTTCACCATAATGGGAAAAAATACTTTAGCTGAAAAGTAAAATGCTAAAATATCTGATTATACTTATTATGCCTCAGGTAACATGTTTATTCTAGAATTAGTGGGATACATGAAAGATGTATTTGCCAAGAATTTTGTCGGCTTAAGTATGCAGTTCCGAAGCAGTGTTTTAATCCTATTAAAGCTAATTGAGTGGAGTCTGGAGGCTTCGTCAGTTAGGTGAAATTCAATTTGTAACTGGTTTTAAGGGAATAGAAATATAAGAACCAAACCATAACATCTAACTCTTTCCACTGATTCTTTCTATTTGAACCTTAGGGCAGGGTGAAAGAGTGTTTTCTGAGTTCATAGGGCAGTTCATTGGAGACATTGGGATGAATTTTGTTCTCTGAAAGGACAATTAGTAGGTTAAAAAAGAGGTCCCTATGTTTGGAAGTTTAAATTATGTCTTTATGGGAGATCTAGTAGCACCACTGGAGGCAAAGGTCTGACAGTATTTCCATTAAAATGCTACTTTGCAGAGCAAACACCTTCACTGTAAAAATTTGCTCCGGGCTAAAGTTGGCATCAAGATTCTAGCCCGGAAGGTATTTTGTTTTAGAGATTCAGTTTGGCCAGTTTAGCTTAAGGGTTAAAAGGGATGAATAATATATGTATCCTACTGCTTTTTTTTTTTCTTTTTTAGTGTGGCTATCAGATTTTTTTTTTTTTAATGACATTTGCAACTGAACTTTTTTATTTGTTCTATGCAACTAAACAGGCACATGTTTATAAAAAGAGGAGTTTGGAACAATGTACATTTTCAGTTGGATGATTTTGTAAAATAGGTAGGAGTTTTGAGTTCTTGCTTACTTTTATTTACATATTTATTTTAAAAAATCATGTTGGAGATGTTTCTCTACTTTGAGTGCAACTAACTCAGTTTTGACATACATTTGGAGACCAAATGTCATTGTTTATATACGGTCTTGAAACTCCTTATTTTCCCATGAAAAAAAATTTATAAATAAAGAATGTCCATTTTCTAATGACAGTGACATTACAAACATTTATGAATTATCTATAGTAAGTATCTCGTGCTAGTGATAACCTAACTGAGGGAAAAGCAAATTTGGGAAAAATACAATACTAAACTTTTATGTGAAAGGCAGGACCAACAACATGTTTCAATATTTATGCAGCATTTGCTTTTATTTAAGATCTTACATCATTTAATAGTGTTTGCAACAATTGAAGGCCCTGCATAGTCTCTCTCACTATTATTTAATGTTCTTCACACAATTTTGATCTATGCAATGAATTTCCCTGGAAAATTTTTTATGCATAAGGAAATGGAGAAAAGAGTGTTTCTTGTATATTCTCTTTTAAGTCCACAGATCAGATCTTTAGAATAATCTCTTCAATCTTTTACCTTCAGATGACTATTGGCAAAACATTTTTGAGCACCTGTAGATTATTTTGTCGTATTACATTATAAATTTATACTCAGTATTATGTATAGCTTTTTAATATTTAGAGATAAACAAATGTAGTAAAAATTCTCGTATTTTCTAATTTCCCTCTAATGATGAGTCCTCATTTTGGAGACCAGCACCCTAGATATCAGTTGTCAGTCTGTGTGATAGTTTGACACACCTGGAAGAAGTCATGCAGGTTCTCTGGGGTTAGGGATCTGTTCTCAGAGGGCTGAATTTATGTAATCCAAATGTTGGCACCCTGGGCCTCTAGACCGAAGCGACTTTCCAGAGGCACTGGATAAAAAGACAGAGGGAAGAACTTAACTTCTTTGTTTCAATATCAGCATCTCCATACATTTATTTTTCTTTTTTTGGTGGCTGGCTGGTACAGGGATCAAATGCTGTCTGGGCCTTGGTGTTATCAGCACTGCACTCTAACAAACTGAGCTAATAGGCCAGCCCCTCCATACACTTCTGTTTATGTGCATCCTTCTCCCTATAGCTAATGGTTGACATCTACCTGTCCTCAAGACCCAGCTTCGATGGTCCTTCTTCAGAGATACTTTCCTTAGTCTCTTGCACACTCACAGGGAATTAATATCTCTTCTCCTAAATCATTTGAATTTCTATTTTAAGAGTGGTCATAACTGCCTTATATCAGATTTTTTTCTTATCTATTAACATTTTTCAGTTCACTTGCTTATGGGTGTCTAACTGTAGTGGATTGAATTATGTCGCTCCAAAACTCACTGAAGCTTGAATTGTGTCCCCAAGTTTATGTATTAGAAACTTAGCCCCCCACCGTGACTGTTAAGAGGGTGGGGAATCCTATTATGGTAATTGAAAGGTGGAGCCTTAGAGAGATGATTGGATTGTAGGACCGTGCTGTAGTGAATGGATTAATAATGGAGGTCAGGGGCATGGTTCTGAGGGCTTTCAAAAGAGAGTGAATGAGGAAGTTGTCCTCTTGCTCTGCTCTCTCTGCTTCCACCATCTTTCAGTGTGAAACCCCTGGGTCACTGCCACCATCACCAGATGGATTTTGGTCTTCCCAGCTGCAGAAACTGTAAGCAATAAATTTTATTTTTCTTTATAAGTGACCCAGTTTCAGTTATTTTTTTATGAGCAACAGAACAAACTAGTACACCAGCCTGCAAGGCTCATGCACATTTCATTATTGTATCCCCCAAAATGCCAGTGGCTATGATGTGGACTTAATGGTCATTTTGTAAACTCTCTTTGCCAACTTCTCGCCTAGACCACTGCAAAAACTTAAATGGTCTCTTGCTCAAGAATCAACCTCTTTCCAACATCTTTTATAATCTGGCACATTAGATTTCTGAAACAGAGTTCCAATTATGTCATTCTTTCACTAAAAATCTCCCATTGGCTACTCTTCCAAGTAAGTGTATACTCTTTGTCTTTGTATACAAGGCCTTATATAATCTGGTTGTTTCTTACTCTTCCAAAGTTAGTTCTTTATTACTTTTTATGGACCATATTTTAAAATCAAGAAATGATAATATGCATCAAATATGTCCCATGCTTCTTTGTAACAAATAGTATAGAGTAAGTATAGATTCAGACCATAGAGATTGCTTCCAGTTGCTATCAATTTAAACATGTACTTTCCAAAATAATGATAAAATATTGCTGGTGATAATGCACTGTAGTGAATTTATAGTTGGATGAACCTCCATACACAAAGAAATTAATAATAGAAGACAAAGCAACTTGACCAAATATGCACAATCATTAAGTGCAAGAACTGAGACTTGGACCCAAGAGTAACTGTGTCTGAAGCTTTTGTACTTAGCTAGTAAATTAACCTCTCTATCTGTGTCATTTTCTCCCTCCCTGCCTCCATTTATGTGTGTGTGCATGTGCATGTGTGCATATTATACATAACTTAGATGACAATATTAAGTGCATGTATATTTCAGTTATCTGGAACAATTGACTAAGACAAAAAGTGACATATATAAATGTTAAGCTCTTCATTTATGTTTTAAAAAATCAACACTATAAGTACAAAATTGTGTAGACATAGTTTAACATTAGCTTATGTGTAAAAGAAATGGATTTTAATTGACCACAAAAAAAAAATTATCAAGATTTATTGAAACCTTCCTGTCTGCTAGGTACTTTTAAAATAGTTTTATATATATCGACTTGATTGACCTTTACAAAAATGCTGAGAGGTGGATACCATGCTCATTTCCATTTCATATATAAAGAAACTGAGGAAAACAGGTGTTTACCATTCTGTCTCATTCTCTGGTTTTCCAATTTTTCCACAAATATTTAGCTGACTCCTACCATGTAATTAGTTTTGGAGATGTGTTAGTGATTAAGGTAGTTCCTGTTATTAGAGAGCTGGCAGTCTAATTGGAAAGGGAGAAAAAACAGAATTATCATAATATACTATGAAAAGTTCCATGATGGGAGTCGGCATAGAGTTCTACAGCAACACGGAGGCTGCATGTGGTGTGTTTGCCCAATCCATTCTTCGGGAAGGTTAGAGAATGATTTCTAAAGTCTTCTCCCTAGGATGAGATCTGATAAATGAGAAACAGTCTGGAGTAGTAGAGATAAGGATAAAGCACTTCATGCACAAGAAATAGCAAGTGCAACAGCTCAGGGTTGGAGGGGAGGAGATCATGAAGAGCTTGACAACAAAGTCATATGCTGAACGGTGAAGGGATAAGTTATACATTTATTACAGAAATTAGACTTAAAGAAAATTGTGATAGCAAGTACTTTTTGAAGGATTGTTATATGGAGAGAATAATCTTATTCCACATTATTCCAGAGGGAAAAATGACTAACAGAAATTAACAGGTGGGAGTTAGAATGTGGTAGTTTACAGTTTTAGATTAAAAATAAACCTCTCATCTATTGGATTGATCCAATAGTGGAGTGGGTTTGAGATCCTTCTTACAGAAGCATTTAATTACAGGTCGGAAGATTTTCCTTTTTCATGAGTACTGGAGGGTTATTTTTTTCTTTCTTCCATTGGGAAGGAATTTAAATTGTTCTCAAAGATACCTTCCACCTCACTTACCTCTGAAAACATTTCTAGATTGGTAAGATCATGTTATATACATTGTATATTGACAAAATAAAAATTTAACGAAAAAAAATAAAAATAAAAATAAAATAAAAAAATAAAAAAATAAAAAAGGATGAACAATGGAATGTAGTATTTTAATTTGCTGAGTACAGAATTTGTAGAAAAGGACTGATAATATGTGAAGTTCAATTGTGAGCAATCTTATAGCTCATAGGTTGAAAGCCTATGAGCTTTTTAATTTATACTTTGGAGAAATAGTAAAGAAATAAAATTGTTGTCTTTTATTATATACATTTTCATTTGGGTATGGAAAGTAGCGTAGACACAACACAGGATACTGGACAATGTTTCTCAGTATCTTAAACATTTTATTTTGAAATACCAAAAAAAAAAAAAAAAAGATTTCTGTCTTTTGATATTTGCAATCAATTCCCACATTACATTAGCCAATTATCTCCCTATTAGGCATTGATGTCCATGAAGCCAGTGACCATGGCTGAGAGACAAGTCCAGCCCCAAATGGGTGCTCAGAAAACATTGGGTGGATGTTCCCATTTTATTTGAAAAAACATTTGCTCAGTGCATCCTTAAGGCAAGGTGGTACATCAGCTGCACATCTCTATCTTTAAGGAATTTGCAATTTAGTGGGACACAAAACCGTAAAGGATGTTTAAACAATGCTGAAAGCAATCAGCACTCTCTTGGCTCTCTTTTGTCTTTATGCTACTGGCAACAGTAAAGAAATAAAATTGTTGTCTTTTATTATATACATTTTCATTTGGGTATGGAAAGTAGCATAGACACAACACAGGATACTGGACAATGTTTCTCAGTATCTTAAACATTTTATTTTGAAATACATATTTTGGAGGGCCCAAACATTAAGTGTGGTAATTTTTATTTCTTAATTTTCACCTGAAACAGTCCCTTAAAAGAGAAATAATTTCATTTGATATATGAAATGCTCTTATAAAATATTTTACACCACTTTTATATAGTTTATCCTGAATAAATGTATTTTAAACATAGTTCATTGAGATAAAATTCTGGATCCAAGAGTGTGATTTGATGGCATTTAGGCTTAGTTGGAAGTTTTTAAACACTGGCTGAGATATCTTCCCTCCCTGATCTCTAATCTATTGTGGACCATGTACCATGCAGTTTTGCCATAAAGTTCCCAGTGATAGTCTAAATAGTGGCAGATTACGCCAGAGAGTTAATAAATTTAGCCAATGGAAAATAGCTCAATTATCAGTGCTGTTGCTCTAAGGATGTCACTTCTCTTCTTGTACAACTTTTGCTGGATTCAGAAATATCTCATCTATAGATCCGCAGGGGAATATGTTGGAAGAATAATCTTGTGAGGCATGTGGAAGAAAATGTGGGAGCAGAAATTACATAATTATCTAATTTCCATTTTATTTCAGTGCGAGCTGTTTACTAGTAGTTACAAATAGTGGAAGTGAGTTTAAAATCATGACTTGGCAGAACATTCCGCTTTCATTCCTGTAAAATGCTGTGTTGCCATTCTTCTATAATCTAATCCCTAGAGGTAAGATCCAACTCCAAGTATTCATATTGTCACTTTGCATTTGCTAACAATTCATTGGGAGAGATGTGTCTTACAGCATTTCAACGTGGAAAACAAAGGGGAGAGTAAAGAAACATCCAAGATCTTAAAAAATGAGGACAAGAGCAATCGAAGGTCATCTGGAGTCGGCCTTTCTCAAATTCCTTGGTCCTAAATATGGTATTATTATTTTATGAAAGTACCCATTACATGTCTAACCAGAAATAGAGAGAGATGAATATTTAGTTTGAAAAACTGGGTTTAGGAGAAGGGGATTGGAGCTAATTTGGGGAGGGGAGCAAATGTCAATCTAGAGCACCCCCTCTTTATTTCAAATATGGAACTTTGAGTTAAGAGAGGAAAACCATTAGAATGTAAATACTTTCAAAAACTATCATTTACCTTTAATTTTCACTAGGAAAAGTAGCTTCATATCTTAATAAATCATGTGCAAAAGAAGTTAAATTTAAAAGAGAATAATTGGCATTCTAAAAATGAGGAATAGGCACGCCACAGGCTCTGAAAGATGTATTTTGCCGTGGTTATGTAAGAGTCAATTAATTCACGGAACTATTTTTTGCCACCGTAATGTTAATGTTGGAGCATCTTATGAAAGAGAGGTTAAAAGGACACATTTAATAACTTTGGAATCATGGTTGGTTATATTTGTGTTAGCTTTATCAAAAGGTCAATCTGAAAATTTCTGTCATTGATAAGACTGTGAATGAACTAATCAAATATATTTTACACACTGTTCCAGCTAAAGGTGAACTCTATGTGACTTTAAATGAATGATTGGTCTGATCTCAGTGGAACTAATAATTTCATTTTAGGTTCATTTTGGGCTTATTTTATTCTTGTGACATTTAATGAAATCTATAAACAAACTTAAAAAAATCTTATTCAACAATTTTATACTTTGGGCTTTTAAACATATTTTCATTGAAGCCATGAAATTATCGGTCTGTTCTTTTGACACAGTTGCTTTGTAAAATATGGGATTCTATCATCTGCTTAATGAAAATTAACAAATGTAATCCATTTGGTCAAACTAGTTCTACAAATTAGACTTTTAAGTAAAGTTTTATGGGTGCATGAAAAGAACTCTCTCTACCATAAAAAAATTGTAAGATTTATGGGATTTCTATTTAAAAACTGATCCATGGCTTTACTTCTTAGTTTAAAAACTCTTTGAGTTATTCTTCTCAACAGTACAAAAATCAATCACATTGTATACATTGTCCCTTAAATAAAATATAACTCCTTTTCATAGTCCAAAGCATCCTGTATGATCTGATTCGTATTTATCTTCCCAATCTGGTCCCAAGCCATTTGTCTCCCTTTCACTATATTGCAAACTGGCCTTAGTTCAGTTTTGCAAGCCCAGGATGCTTATTTCTGATAAGGAGACTTCATATGCCATTCCCCATATCCTGCTCTTTGTATGGATGGCCCTTTTAATTTTTCAAGTTGATAATCCTGTTTGTTTTCTCTTTCTTCAAGTTAACCCCTGTTTATAAGTACATGTTTAAGTTAGTACTTGTTTATGTGTTGGTCTTCTGACAACTCCATAAACCTGAAGTTGACTAATTCATCCTTTATCTATAGCAGCCAGCAAATGCTCAATATGTAGTTGCTGTTCAATAATTACCAATTAATGAAAACACAACTGCAATAACTGAAAATAAATGTAGTAATTAATGAGTGCATAGCTCTGACATAGATGCCTTCAAACAGCTATTAGATACTTATTGAAACTGAAATATATGGAAAGCAATGGGTTTTTAAAGATGTTGAAAAATATAAAGAAATATAAGCCACAGTATGACACATCCTGGGAAGTACTACAAGTCATGATTATTTATTTTTTGAATTTTATTTCAGAATTATAATAATGGTCAAATATTGGAAATTTTCCAGAAGCTGCATAGATTCACCAGTTGATTTCTTTAAATATCTTGATAATATTGGGGTTAGTGCATATATTATGGAAACCTGACCAATATACCATATAAAAATTTAATCTCAGTTCTTATCTTGGTGACAAATGTGGAAAAAGTCATTTTTATTAGAATGGGCTGTGACTCAGTGTAGGAGGGTAGAATGAATAATTTAATATCACTAAATGCTCAGCAGTCAGTTAATTAAAATATTTTATTTGTTATAAATAATGTTGTGCTTATGACACAATTAGTGCAGAAGACAATTTAATTTTACCATTTGGAGTTTAGGGAAGATGATATCATAAGAAAGGTTTTAATCAAGTCTTAAAGTTCCCTTGGTTTATTCTTTGGACAACCCAGTGAAAATATTTTAGGTAAAGCTTGAAAAGATGCAGGAAGGCCAAGCAAAAATGCCAAGAATTGGGTTAATTGGCATAATACAAGGTGGCTGGGCACAGTTGGGGAAAGTGTCAGAGGAGGGAGAATCCCTACCAAGAAAGACGGTTTGTGCAATTAGCTCTCTGAACTTTAACCCTTCCAGAATAATTAATGAGTAACAGAGGGGATCAAGACAAAGACACAAAGTGATATGGTTGGTGCTAGCAAGTAATACATCAAAGAATGCTCGTAATTGGCCCTGTGGCTTTCATTCTTTGCCCTATTTCTTTCAATTCATTGACTCAAAATAATGGGTTCAGGTTCATTATCAACAGGTTTGAGCTGTAAGAGCACAACATTACAACAAAGCTTGGACTGTGGCAGTGTTGATGGCTAAGTAAGAAGTTGTAGTTGGTAACCACTATTTGAAGAAGGAAAATAGCAGTTTCCTCCTGAATGAATAAACAGAGTTTACATTTCATATTTCAAATCTTGAAAGCCTATATTCTCCAACGGTACAATGCTGGAATATGGTTGGTGTGGGCAGGTATGTATATTTCCATTTGAACGATGTTTGAGACCATGGTGAAAGGGTTTATACTCTTTCTATTATTTTAAATGAAGTTGAATTATCAACATAGGGCATATAAAGACATCAAGAGTTTTGTCACTCCAAGCATGTGACTATATATTATTTCTTGTTATTTTGAATTATGTAGTTTGCAGAAGTTTTGATTCCCTTTAATTATTTACTTTGTGATGATAATGGAAGAAAAAGTGGAAAGTTTCCTTAGAAATTTCCAAGACAAGTGCTCTGAATTCTTCTAATTTAGTAAGCTAAGTTTGTTACATATATATGTTTTAATAACATATTATTGTTTACAAAATATTCAAATAGTTTTCAAGATTTATGCTTTAATATTTTCTTTACTTTTCTGTGGTCATTATGTAAGGCAGAGTAAATTTTATTTTTGCACTAGGACACTTAAAAAATATTTTTCTTTACTAATCACTCCAAAGTCTTTAGAAGAAGTTAGCATTATAGTATTAATTTTCATCAACATGCTATCACATTCATTTTCAGCTTTGGAAATTAGGTATCATTATGCAATTGCAAATATCAGAGTCTAGAACTAATTAATGCATTTGATGTTTGTCATTTAGAATTTCAAATATTTTCATAGTACTTAATATTACCATTTCACCCAACTAAAAATAGCTATGTATTTTAAACTAGAATTTTATTAAAAATCTTCTGTATTTTTAGCTATTTATTATGTTGTCTTTCTCAAAAGCATACTACATATTGATAAATGAGTCATATATTTGTTGTTGATGTTTTAATCAAATTTTTCTAGAACTTAAAGACAAACTGGAAAAAAATATCAAATATGAGATTGAGTTAGAGATTTAATTTTGTGGTTTTCATTAAATAAAATATCTATTAAAATGCATTGAAAATTATTAGTGGAGATGAGACTGCCTGGAAACATTTAAATAGATCCTTGTTGGGGGGTGTAATATATGTATATGCATATAATAGTGAAATATATACTAATTACATAGAATGTATCTGCTAAACATCTAATATTTGCCAACAGAAAATTTATGACATTATCACCAATTCATATGAGCATGTAGTTGGGAAATCATTGACTCGCTATAATAAATCCGTGAATCTACAAATTTAGCTTGTACATTTCCTGTTTGGCAGTGTTCAACTTAACATATTTTCTTTGTTTTAGACCATAATGGTAGATTAAATTTTAAACGAAGGAAATATTTTTTTTCCCCCATGAGTAGTAGAAAGCACCCTTTAATTTTGGTTAACATATGACTTGTTAATATATAACATTGCCCAAGTATTTCCTCTAGTGAGTTAACATTTTTTTAGACTTACAATTTTAGAGTTTTAGGTGTCCTTAGATACCACTTTTTGACTGTATTTTATCAAGTTGATCTAGCAAAAGGTCCTCCTAGCTCTAATAAGCTATGCTAAATCTGGGTGAAGTTGTGAATTCAGGAGTGAGGCAATGGGATGATTTGCCTATGAAAATGATTGATGGAGATGAGACTGCCTAGAAACACTTAAATAGAGCCTTGTTGTGGGAGCTATATATGCACATATATATATAATAATGAAATGTGTATCTTCGCTGAAATCACCCTGAAGCAAATGGATATGTACACACATCTATTACTTCTGTAAACATTCCATGCTTTAATAAACATGCACTAAGCATTTCCTGTTATAACAAGCACTGTAATAGATGGGTTGGAAATTTGAAGATGAAATAATAGCATCATCACGAAGCTCACAGTCTATATGGGGAAACAGATTTGTAAAAAAAATAATAATACAGTACTGTTCAATATCATACTAAAGACATAAATAAAATTCTCTCTGAGCAGAAAAAAGGAGCCACTAAATACACATAAGGGGACCACTAGAAGACCTCATAGGAGAGGTGATATTTGAACTTGAGTCTTGAGATATAAATAAATATTAATCAGGCAGGAAAGGCTAAAGATGAAGGGGATGTATTATTCGAAGTTACCAAGGCATAGAGAGCATATGTTGCTCAAAAAGCAGCAAAATTAAGTTGCTTAAAAGATTACCTTGACTATGAAGTACTGGTTGGAAAGTTTCTGGAATATTAGATTAGTATATTGTGTAAAGTCAGGCTGAAAAATACCTTGCACTTATGTTAAAGATTTTCTACTTAATTCTGGAAGCTCTGGTGGGAACATTGGACTATCTATCAGAGTGTGTGCTTTAGGAAGATCAACAAGTACATAGTGGGTTGTTGGTAGAGACTGTGGGTGGCCACAAGATCTGCTGGGAAGCTGCTGTAATTATTTAGACAATAAACCATGACCTACCCAATGGAAGCAGGGGCAGTGGGCATGAAGAAGAGTGGGGCTGATGTAAAGGAGATTGCTGAGATAGATACCATAGGATTTGATACTGACAGATGAAGAAATTGGTATCGTTGAGAGAAAACCCTAAGATTTATATTTTTGGTGTTTGGGATATCGTGGGTATATTTCTTTGTGGGAAGATTGTCAGATGAGATGAATGAGGGAACATTTAAAAAATAGCTTTACTGAGATATAATTTATAGATCATTCAGTTCACTCAAGTAAAGGATACAATTCCCTGGTTTTTAGCATATTTACAGAGTTGTACAAATATCATCGCAATCTAATTTTAGAATATTTTCATTACCCTCTCTGAAAAACCTGCCATATCCATTTGCAGCCACTCCCTATTACCCCTGTTTCTCTAACTCTGGACAACTACTATTGTGTTTTTGGTTTGTTTGTTTGGGGTTTTTTTGCCTATTTTGGCCATTTTATACAAACGAAATTGCACAAGAATGGTCTTTTGCTTGATTATTCTTTGAAGTAACATAATGAGTTCAAAATTTATCCATGTTGTAGCATGTATCAGAACATTATTCTTCATTCTTTTTCATTGGCAAATAGTATTTTATTGATGGACATACTACATTTTATCTATTAATCAGTTGATGGACATTTTTGTTGCTTCTGCTGTGAGTAGCACTACTATAATAAATGTATAGAAGTTTTTGTGTGGACATGTTTCATTTCACTTGGAGACATACATGAGTGTACTTCAAAGCATTCATGGGAAAATAGAATTAAAAGATAATGTGAAAACTTCAATGAATTTTTTGAAGTACCCACTTACACATACACACACACACACACACACACGTACACATAAAACATACATGTTTTCTTCTAAGAATTTTATAGTTTTAGCTCTTATGTTTAGGTCTATGACCTACTTGAAGTCAATTTTTGTGTTTGGTGTGAAGGAGGACTCCAGCTTTCTTCTTTTGCATGTGAATATCCAGTTGTTCCAGCACCATTTGTTGAAGAGATTATTCTTTCCCCTTTTATTGTCTGAGCACCCTTGTTAAAAATCAATTGACCGTAAATGTAAGGGTTTAGTTCTGGACTCTCAATTCTGTTCCATTGACCTATGTCTATTCTTGGCCAATTCCACACTGCATTGATTACTGTAGCTTTGTTATAAGTTTTGAAGTTGGAAATTGTAAGTCTTCCTACTTAGTTCTTCGTTCCTTTTTAAGACTTGTTTGGTTATTCGCGGTACATTAAATTGGTGTATGAATTTTAGTATCAGGTTATCAATTTCTGCAAAAAAGCCTGCTGAGACTTTGGTAGAGATTTCGGTAGAGATTTCATTGAATCTGTGATATATTTGGGGAGTATTGCAATCTCAACAGAATTACATATTTTTATCTATAATCATAGGATATCTCTCCAATTATTTATATTTTTATTTTCTTTCAACAATATTTTGGAGTTTTAGTATACAAAGTTTGCACTTTTCTTGCTAAATTTATTTCTAAGTGTTTTTATTTTTTTCCCCCCTCGGGAATTTTTTTATTAATTTATTTTTGGATTACTCATTGCTAACTTATAGAGTTTGTTTGTTTGTTTGCTGATCTTGTATCCTGCAAACTTGTTTAACTCATCTATTAGTTCTAATAGCTTTCTGGACGATTCCTTAGGATTTTCTATGCACAAGATCATGCCATCTGCCAATAGTTTTATTTCTTCCTTTCCAACTTGCATGTCTTTTCTTTCTTTCTTTCTTTTTTTTTTTTTAATCTCACTGCGCTGATTAGACTCTCTGGTAATGTTGAACGGAAGTGGTAGGTGTGGACATCTTTGTCTTCTTCCTGGTCTTAGGGAGAAAGCATCCAGTCTTTCACCATTAAGTATCATCATAGCTGTGTTTTTTCATAGAATCCCTTTATTAGGTTCAGGAAATTCCCTTCTATTTCTAGTTCATTGAGTACTTTTTATCATGAAAATGTGTTGGATTTTGTCAGATGCTTTCTCTGTATCTACTGAGAGTGTTATATGTTTTCAATAAGAAAAAATTGAAAAATTTTAAATTTAGCATCCCATGGATACATATCAATACAACGTTATAAAGCTACTTAAACATTTCTGTAACAAATTTTTATTTTTTAATAATAATAAGAAAAATGGCCCAACTATAAAAGTATTATCTGTGTATCCTTTACTTCAGTATCCTATAAGGAATATATCTTTTTGTGTAAGATTTTAATACATTCTTTTTGCCCATAAAATAAAAATTAACTTATTTTATAAGCACACACAAGTATGCATCTGCGGCTATAATTTTTGTGTATTTTCAATGAAGACAGAATGGGGCTAATATTGGGGGAAGAAATGAACAAGAATAAATGTACTTCTTAGGGTAGTACATTTAACACTACCCTAAGTATCAGTAATAGTATGTATTTACTTAAAATTGTGGCATGCACAACATAATTGAAAATGGGTTTCTGCTTTGATATGTGGTATTTAAACTTGAGAAAATCCAAGCACATTGTCATAGACAGTAAGATATTCTAAAGAAAGCAGATATTTAGATCAGAACAGGAAGTTATTAGCATTCATAAGAGAATTATTTAAGATAAGATTTGTACATTATGTGGCAACTGCAGAATTTCTTTCATTGTATCCTTTACATGAATACAGCAATGATTATAAATGACTAAAGGACTCTCTTTAGATCTAATCAAGTATGCTTTTTATAAAAGGAAACAGGGATATTTTCAAATTTAATGGTTATTTTTAAAGTAATGTCATTTCTTAAAAATACATTTGATTATACAGTATATTAAAATCTCAGTTCAAGATAAATATTTCTGTATTGCTATATACCTGAGTTGCCCTTTAAACACCTAATACCTTGATCCATATTCAATTTTTTTTTTTTTACTTTAGTCTGCCTGCTGTGATGAAAGAGTCATCTCATCTTGTATTAATTTCATTTGATATATAGAATATCATTATGTCACAGCTGCTGGGGTAAGCTTAAATTCAGAAAATCTCTAAACTTTAAAAAATATTTGAAACTTTTGTATCAGGAATATTTTTCTTTTCATGTAGCTATTTTAGCATCAATTAAATATAGTAAATATGTTAACTTTTTGATCATCAAAATATTTTATTTAAAAAATTCCCTTTCTTATACAGTGACCAAATAACATAGCTTAAAATATGTTTGTGCATGTATTTTATCATTTTAATTTTTGCCTTTCTCTGCATTAATCATTCTGCATGGAAAACACAGACCACATTCATGGTTTATAACTTGGAGGAATATGCTAGGTCAGTTTCACTGTGTATTATTTGAGTGTGCATGCGTGTGTATGTGTTATTTTGGGGGTTGTGTCCTTATTTTTTATATTCTGTTTTGCTCTTCCTATGGAATTACTCCCTCAAATACGTTTTTGAAGAAGAATTTTTTTTCATGCTTCTCTGATAAAAGTAGCATGGTCAGTAGCATTGTTAAATTTGATTTTAACTACATCCTAAAGATATCTAAGAGTGTTCTATAATTTGGTCATAGAAGAAACATTACTTTAAAACTAAATTTTGTCATTAAAACAAATTTAGATCTAATAGACACTGATGCTTATGGTGATATATATTAAAATATAACATTTCTACCCCAGTGTGAAAAAGATGAATATTAAATTGTTTCTTTTTATTTCCAATGTGTATATTGAATTGTGTTTCGTATTATTTCAAATGTGTTTATATGTTTTCTTCAGGTGTATCTCTTGACCCAATGAAACACATTTCTGAGCATGATACTAGATTGTTTAGCACCAAATTACTAAAGTATCCAACACTATGAGTTTGCATTTGGTGAGCCGAGAAAATTTATTGGTTCAATATTTGTTCATAAATATTGGATTTATAAATAATTTATTTTTTCAAATAAATACAATCAGGGCATTTTTTATATAAAAATCCGTTTGATTAAGGGATTAATTTGAACTCTTGTCTGGTGGCAACAAAGTAATAAATAAATATTCTTGATATTTTAATACAAGAAAACATATTGAATTTTATAGATTTTACTAAGATTAATTCTTGGTTGGGTTTCTTTGGAAATTTTGAAAATGGCTACCTATACATAATATACATACACACATATTTATATTGCTTTCCTATTGCTTTATACATGCAAATCTTTATGTATTTTTATAAAGAAAATAAATATGTACATATATTTATATTGTTTTTATATTTCAGAAATGATTTTATTTTGTTTTATACATATTTATTTATATTTTTATATTATTTTCAAGAAAGCAGTTCTGAGAGCATTATAGTTAATAATCAGTGGAGGCTAAAAATGGTCAAATATCTTGATATATTAAAATTACCCTAGTCCAGTAATTTGACACCTCTAAAAATATATGAAAATTAATAAGTAGAAAGATTAATTAATCATGGTTGGCAAAAAACCACTTAGGAAGCTTTTGTATTTTTTCAGTCAAGAAACCATGAACCCAGCAACTAAGGCAGGAACAGTGGGAAGGAGAAAAGTAAGGAGATTTTTAAACTACTGATTAACACATTACTGGTATAGGATTAGCCATTAATTATAACCTCCCTGGGGAGGGAAGCAGTGGTCACTGAAAATGTACATAAATAAATCATATCAATCTAAAATTCTAGTTAAAATCAGGACAACAGGATATTATATTTTGATTAATAGTGTTCTATCAACCAGAAGGTAAGTTTCTAGGAATATTTATGGGGATATAGCCTTCTAACTTTTCCTTTTCTGCATTTTTACCATCAGCATGAAGAGGATCTATGTATCAAATATTTGCATAGGATTACTCAAACTCTTCATTTCTTATTAAGTCAGTTCTAATGAGACTTTTTTTAAGAATTTGAAAATTTTGTTTTCAAAATGATAACCGTCTAAGGATTGATAATATTCTCTTATTCTCTTTTTAGTTTTTTCTTTATCTGTAATTATGTCTCTTTTAATTCATTATATTGTTTATGTCTTCTCTATTCTTTTGATTAGTTTTGCCAAAAATTTGTCTATTAGTTTTTTTTTATTCCAGAGACCAAACTTCAGCCTGGACCTTCTCTAAAGTACCTCGAGTTTCTATTTCACTGAATTTGCAAAATAGTCACTTTTTCAAATATGAGAATTCAGCGTTTTAGCTGAAAGCCGAAGAATGGAGAAATGTAAACTTTACAAACACCAAATTAAGAATTATATTTACCTATTTGTCTTATTTTCTTAAAGTTGTGTTCTCATTTTTACTATTTCATTGTGTTCAGGGTTTGTATTTATTTCCATTATTTCAATGTGTTTGGGGTCAGTGTATTCTATTCTTGGAAATATTCTTATAAATGTTATTGTGAAAATGAGAGAAAGTGTATCTTTGTTAAATACCCTGTGTATAAATTAAATAACTAGAAATATCTAATGGGCTTTCTGCAGTTGCTTTCTGGCATTGAGATGTATTCTTTTGCATTTTACATTTATATTTATTATTATTATTATTACTATTACTATTATTATTATTTTTATTTAGCAGCTAGCTGGTACAGGGATCCAAACCCTTGACCTTGGTGTCATAACAGTGCTCTAACCAACTAAGCTAACTAGCAAGCCCAATATTTATTATTTATTATTAAGACTTGTGATAGTTAGATAAGACTTAGATAATTTGCTTATATATAAGTAAACTTTTCTCCCACTTTGTTAATTATTCCAAAATTTTCAAAATTATTCAAAAACTTATAGCTCTAATACATTGTACATATTGTTTGAGATATTAGAAGTTTTTAGCATCAGGGACTTAAAGTTAATTATTTCTTAGACATAGATACATATTTTCCAGTTTTTTACTTTCCCATTTATTTATATACCCGCATTATATTCCTTGTCAGTTTTTCAAGTCAGGCTCTCTGAATGCTTGTTTTTAAGTTGCGCTTAATGTAATACTTAAACTATTTCCAGATTTAGTAACATCTATCAAAGTATTTGTCCAGGTTCAGCAGGATTAGAGCTGGTCTTATAGAAAAAGAAGCAATTATCCTGTCATACAATGTAAAGGAAGCCACACCAACATACTCAAAAATACAAAAAAGAAATTGCTTCAATCCTGCTTGGAGTTCTCAGTTTTATTTTGCAACACTCCCTGAAATTCTACCAATCAAACATTCACTTGAGATACTAAGTATTCCCTTTCAAAACAAACAAGAAAAAAACTCTTTTTGTGGCCCTTTACCAATTTCTCACTAACCCTCCCTCCCACTCTCTTTTTCCCATTAAGGGCTATATAAAAGGATTACATTGTGTAATGTTGAATATACTAATTATCCTGATTTGAGCATCACATATTGCACACAGGTATTGATATTAAATGCTGTACCCCACGGATATATGCAATCAATTATGTTTCAATTAAAAAAATGAAAAAGAAAGAAAAATAAAAAGAAAAAAATTCCCAAATGGTATACATTTAGATGGATTTATTCCTTTTTAAGTATCTTCGATACATTGAAAGGATAGAATAGGACTTTCGTAATAACTTCGTATA
>NW_007726381.1:379131-431111 GCF_000696425.1 Galeopterus variegatus | reverse complement strand
CCTGGATAGTGCGCTGCTTGGGAAGCGCGGCGGCGCTCCCGTCCGAGGGTTCGGATCCCACATACAGACCGGCTCCCGCTCACTGGCTGAGCGAGGCGCGGGAGCAACACCGAGGCTTGCGATCCCGTTGCCGGTCCCCGGTCCGGTACGGGGGCAACACTGAGGGTTGCGATCCGTTGCCGGACAGGGAAAAAAGACAAAAGACAAAAAAAAGTAAAAAAAAATAAAAAATAATAAAAAATCAAGAATGGGGCCGGCCCGGTGGCGCGCTGGATAGTGCGCTGCTTGGGAAGCGCGGCGGCGCTCCCGTCCGAGGGTTCGGATCCCACATACAGACCGGCTCCCGCTCACTGGCTGAGCGAGGCGCGGGAGCAACACCGAGGCTTGCGATCCCGTTGCCGGTCCCCGGTCCGGTACGGGGGCAACACTGAGGGTTGCGATCCGTTGCCGGACAGGGAAAAAAGACAAAAGACAAAAAAAAGTAAAAAAAAATAAAAAATAATAAAAAATCATTTTTGGGGCCGGCCCGGTGGCGCACTGGATAGTGCGCTGCTTGGGAAGCGCGGCGGCGCTCCCGTCCGAGGGTTCGGATCCCACATACAGACCGGCTCCCGCTCACTGGCTGAGCGAGGCGCGGGAGCAACACCGAGGCTTGCGATCCCGTTGCCGGTCCCCGGTCCGGTACGGGGGCAACACTGAGGGTTGCGATCCGTTGCCGGACACGGAAAAAAGACAAAAGACAAAAAAAAATAAAAAAAAATAAAAAAAAATAAAAAATCAAGAATGGATGTTGTATTTTGTCAAATGCTTTTTTGATGCCAATTGAACTGATCATATTTTTCTTTTTAAGTCTTTTAATATGGTGAGTTACATTGATTGATAAACCTTATATTTGTAGGATGGATTCCACTTATTCATGATTTCTTTCTTCCATTTGATATGTTGTTGGATTGGATTTACAAAAGTTTATAATTCTTCTATTTATGTTCATAAAGGATTTTGGTTTGTAGTTGTCTTGTAAAATGTGGTTTTGCCAGGTTAATACTGGCTTCATCGAGTGAGTGGGGGAAGGATTCCCTCCTTTACAATTTTCTGGAGGAGTTTCCACAGAGTCGGTATTATGTTATCCTTAAAAGTTTGGTAGAATTCACCAGTGAAGCCATCTGAGCTTGGAATTTTCTCTTTGGGAAGTTTTTAACTTTATATGCTATTTCTTTAATAGCTATGGGTTACTCAGGTTATATGTGTATATATATGTATTTTTTTAGTCAAAATCTTGTTTGTGTCTTTTAATAATTCATCCAATTGATTTAAGTTTTGATTTTTTTTGACATAAAGTTGTGATATGCATTGATCATCTTTTTAATATCTGTAGTACCTTTAATGACAACATCTCTCTCATTCTTTATTTGATTTGTGTTTTTTCTCTTTTTTTTTCTGACCAGTCTGGCTAGAAGTTTGTCAATTTTATTGATTTTCTCAAAGAATAAACTTTGGGTTTCGTTGTTTTTCTCTATTTTCTATTTTATTAATTTTTCTCAGATCTTTTTTTTTTCTTTTACTTACTTTGGGTTTAATCTGCCTTCTTTTTCTAGTTTCTTAAGCTGAAAGCTTTGATATGAGACCTTTATTCTTTTTTAATATAGGCATTTAGTTCTAAAAATTCCTTAAGTATTGTTTGCTTCCTCAGCATCTCACATGTTTAACACTGTTTTACTTTTATTTTCATTGAGTTCAAAATACTTCCTAATTTCCCTTTTGATTTCTTTTTTGACTCATGGGTTATGTAAAAGTGTATTTTTTGTTCCAAATATTTGGTGATTTTCCAGTGATTTTTCTGGTTTTTATTTCCAATTTAATTACTCTATGCAGAGAACATATTTTGTATGACATGATTCCTTTTAAGTTTATTGATATTTGTTTTATCGCATATAGTGTGGTCTATCTGGGCCAATTTTTCATTTGCACATGAAAACAATGTACATTTGTTGTTGTTGGGTTGAGTGTTCTATAAATATCAATTAGGTCAAGTTGATTGATAGTTGTCAAGTCTTATATATTCAATAAGGGTTATTAAAATATTAGGCTATATGGTACAATTTCTATTTTTCATTGTAATGCTATCAGTTTTTGCTTCATATATTTTGAAACTCTGTTATTAGGTATGTAACTTTAAAATCACATGCCCTCTAAATGAATTGACATTTTTATTATTATGAAATGATCTTTTACATCCTTGCTAATATTCTTTGCTTCGAAACCCACTTTAACAGTATTAATATAGCCACTCCAATTTTCTTTTGTGTAGTGTTAGTATGGTATAGCTTTTCCCATTTTTCACTTTTAACCTATTGGTTACTTTATATTTAAAGTGAATTTCTTGTAGAAAGTATATAGTTAAGTATTACTTTTTAAAAAATACAATCTAACCACCTCTTAATTGGGATAATAAGATAATTTATATTTACTGTAATTATTAATGAGTAGGTTTAAATCTGTTATTTTGATGTTTGTTTACTGTTTGTTCCATCTCTCCCTTTCTGTTAATCAAATTATTCAAATATTGTTTGTGATTCCATTTTATCGTCTTTGTTAGCTTATTCACTAAAACTCTTTGTTTACTTATCTTAATGCTTACTTTAGGGCTTATATTATACATCTTTTACTTATCGCAGTTCATCTTCAAATGATATTGTACCTTTTTATGCATAGTGTAAGAACCTTACAATTGTATACATTAATTTCTCTTCTCCCAATGTTTGTGCTATTTTTAAAATTAATTTTAGTTTTACATATATTATAAACCCCACATTTCATTCCTGTAATTTTTGTTTAGTCAATTGCTTTTTAGAGAGATTTAAAAAATAAAAAAATTTATATATTTACCCATAAATTACTATTTCCAGTTCTCTTTTTTCTTTGTGTAGATTCATATTTCTATCTGTCTAAAGAACGTCCTTTAACATTTTTTATAATATGAGTATGCTGGTGATGAGTTCTTTCAGATTTTTTTATGTTTGAAAAAGTATTTTACTTCCATTTCAAAAAGATCTTTGTTGAGCATAGAAATCTAGATTTACCTTTTTTATTTTTTAGTAACTTGATGCTGTTTCATTGTCTTCAGTGATAAAAATCTGCTGTCATCCTTGTCTTTCTTCCTCTGTACATAATATGTTTTTCTTCTCTGGCTACTTTTAAGATTTTGTATCTATCACTAGCTTTAACAATTTAGTAATGATATGCCATGATTTTAAGGCTTGGAGTTAATCAAGCCTCCTGAATCAGTGAATTTATAGTTTTCATCATATTTGAAAAAGTTTTGGCCATTATTCCTTCCAGTACTTTTTTTCTGTCCTCTCCTTCTTTCCTAACTCTGGGGACTGTAATTATATATTTTAAGCTACTTGAAGTTGTCCCACAGGTAGTTGACCCTCTGTTTATTTTTGTGGTTATTATTGCTATTCTTGTTTTACTCTGCATTTCATTTTTACAGTTTTTGTTTTGTCTATCAGTTTCCTAATATTTTTTTTCTGCAGCATTTAATCTGCTGTTATTTCCATCCCACATATTTTGCATCTCACACATTGTAACTTTCATTTCTAGACATTTAATTTGAGTCTTGATTGTATCTTATGTCTTTACATAATTTTACAAACATATACAATGCAGTTATTATAACTGTCTTAGGTCTTTTTCTTCTAATTATAATGTTTATGTCAGTTTTATTTGTTTGATTGATATTTCTCCTCATGATGGGTTGTATTTTCCTATTTCTTTGCATACCTGGTAATTTTTTACTGGATGCCAGACACTGTGGATTATACCTTATTAGATGTTAGATATTTTTGTATTCTTCTAAATATTTTTGAATTTTGTTCTGGGACACAGTTTAGTTACTGGGAAAGAGTTTGATATTTTTGGATCACATTTTAAAAATTTCTTTTTAAAGATGGGGCCAGAGCAGTGCTAGATCTAAGGCTCATTATTTTAACAATTGAGGCAAGATTCCTCTGTGCTCTCTACCCAATGCTCCTGAATCATGATTTCTACTATGGCTGGTGGGAAATGGCACTATTCTTGACCCTGGTGAGAACTGGACACAGTTACCTCTAATCATTTCAGGTGGTTCTTTTTCTAGCCTTGAGTATTTTCCTTACATCAATGTGCTGATCAGTATTTTGCTTACAACTTTGAGAGGGACACCTGAAGATCTCTGGAGTGCTCTCTCTGTGGCTCTTTCCTCCAGATATACTGTCTTGAGAACTCTAGCCACTTCTATCTCCCTGTTCTAGTAGGCCTGCATACTCGACTCAGGGAGTCTGCCAGCCCCTGCGCGGGTTTACTTTCTTTGTACCATATCCTAGAAACTCTCGACAGGGAACTAGGGCAATCATTGAGCTGACCTTTTCTTCTCAAGTGTTTTTTTGTATTTCCGTGGTCACTCTTTTTGTTGACTAATGTCCAGTCTCTTGAGAGCTGGTGTTTCAAAGATTTTGTCTGTTTTTTGGTTGTTTTAGTTAGTAGGGTAAATCCGGTACCTGTTACTCTATCTTGGTTGACTACAGGGACATAGAGTTTTTTCATTCTTAATTGTTTTACTACCATGTTAGTGAGATTTCAACAATGTGTTAGCAGCAATTATAAAGTGATATTTAAGAGCTGTTAATTATAGTTTCAATAAAAACAGAAACAGTATGGTACAGTATCTATCAAATAGGGGTATCTGATGATGTAGGTTATTGTGGTAAAAGAACACAGAAACGATAACAGGAATATCTGGTTCTTGAATCAAATCTCCCATTTATTAGCTTGTGACATTTTGTTTCTCTTTATCCTTGCTTTTCTTATTTGCAAAAGAAAGAAAGAAAGATTATTATACTTATACTATCTTTTTCATAGAATTGTGACAAT
The DNA here is from genome assembly GCF_000696425.1 of Galeopterus variegatus. Lineage (NCBI taxonomy): Eukaryota > Metazoa > Chordata > Mammalia > Dermoptera > Cynocephalidae > Galeopterus > Galeopterus variegatus. Next base: position 426,200 of record NW_007726381.1, on the reverse strand, counting down.
CATTGAGATGATATATATAAAATTACATTGGAAAATCAATATTTTATGCAAATATAAGATCATCTTAAAAGTTTTAAAATTTAAGTGCATAACATTTATTAAAAATAATTTTAGAGTATATAATCCATGTGTATTTCCCACATCATTTATATACTTCACAGGAAAATACCATAATATAAAAATGTTCAGTCCTAATAAATTATAAAATCACTATATGACCAATAATCAAAAATATTTGTATGACTAATTCATTTGGACTTATCTAGATTTCTACTTTTTATCCATGTATCTTTCTATCTCTCATGATTTTGTCTATGTAATTCAATTAGGATTAAAATAAAGATGAAATAGCATGAAATAGCATTAGAAAAAGAAAAAAAAACATGTTTAAATGACAGACATTTTTACGGTATTGATTCCAAATTGTGGGGCCTATTGCTTTTAAAGGCATTACTTCAAACACAATGCTAAATTTGTTTTAAATATAACTATGGAATTACTGAGAGGAATCTTTCCCCATTTATATCAAAGATGAAAGATGGTTTGTGATAATGCATAGGCTATTTTCTTGTCATCATAATTGGACTTATTCACTAAACTGAATTAACAACAGAGAGATGATCAGGGAGCCTGCCCATTGATATCCTATTACAGTTATAACTAGTGATAAAAATTTTAGTCTGCACTTTATGCTATTAAAATACTTTTGCTTTTATAAAATACCATATACATTTATATTGTCATATGAATGTATTATTATAAGATCATGGAATACATTAACTCTAATTTAGCAAACTAGGAGTAAAATTTTGACTTGGTAAGATTGGCTCATTGCTTTATTTGTTTAAACTAATACTAGTGGTAAAGATCTATCATATTCAGTTTAGAAATTCAGTCTGTGAGTAGGACAAATCTGAACTGAGATGCTGGCTCCATTAATAGGATTGCCAGATAAAATACAAGATGCTTGGCTACATTTGAAATTCAGATGAACAACAAATAATTTTTTGGTGTATTATGTTCCATGCAATATTTGAGACATACACTAAAAATATTTATTTTTTAAAATCTGTAATTCAAATGTATCTTAATATCTTGTATTTATATTCGCAAAATCTGGCAACTTTATCATCCATCAGTCACCAGCTAATGTCAATCCCCTTTATTCACTGACCATTTTAGTCCCTGAATTTAAGACATTCTCTCCCAAACTAGCTCTGTCTTGGTGATTTCAATGCCTCTACAGATAATATTTCCAGTACTTTGGTCTCTCACTTCCTTGATCTCTTTTCCTACAAAGATCTTCAACTCTATTATATTAGTGGCACTTTTGCTAATGTACACTTTCTGTGATTATATTCTAGACTTCATCATTCCAAATATATGCACCTCTTTCATCATCTTTAATTTCAAACATTCCACGCTCCAACCAACACTTTTCATTTTTCTGGTTCACCTCTTTGAAAATTCCAACTCCAGCATTTACTCTTTTTCACTTTACTGTGACTCACAATTCATTGATCCTTCTAGCATTTCATTATCTTCATCTTTTGTGTTCTTTTTTTTTCTCTTAAAAAAATTTTATTATGAAGATCTGGCATCATGGAAAACTACTATTCATATAGTAAAGGGAAAAGGCAGAATACTACATATCAGTGGATCTCAACTTGGGTGATCTAAATTCTCTTCTTAGTTAACAGATACCACAGTCCTTCATAGCAGTATAGAATTATTGTTATATGGAGTCAGACTACCTGGACTTAACGAACCTTTTCCTGCCTTCCCCATTTACTAGCTGTAACCTTCAATAAGTTACCAAATATTTTTGCCTCAGTTTACTATAAAATGGCAATAATAATAGTTAGATATACCACATAGGATTATTTAGATAAATATGTAATTTACATAAAATTTATAGCATTAGAACAGTTCCTTCCTGGTACATAGTATGCACTATAAGGTTAGCTTTTGTTATGATCGTCAATGTCATCGACCTTATCACCATCAAAATATCGAAATGCCTTTGTTCACACTCTCTAACCCTTTGTGCATCAAACCTATTTAAATCCAACTTCACACTTCATGTGCACATAGAAAGTGAGAGGTTTCACTTTAAATTAATAATCGCAAACCTCATATTGGCTGGTACTGCTGCCCAGAAATCCTATTCCATGTCCAAGATTCATTCCATTTTTCTTTCACGTGTCTCCTTTTTCACCAACCTCAAACATTCAGTGAAGTAGAATATAATAGTAAGGGCTCCTCAGGAGAGAACTTGCACAGACTCTCACAGCCACGTTGCCCAGCCCGAGTCTGCCCACACTCTCTGTCTGCCCTGTTTATCCTCTGAATAAACTCTCGCTCCTACCATGACCCATGCACTCATTTGTGCGTCACATCTCCTCTCCCCCTGTGTGCTGGACATCCAACAGGCACCTGAAAGTTAACATATCCTGATACTCTAGCAGATTGCACATGTAACGGCAGCTGGATACTTACACTTCCCCCGGATGAAGCATTTGGAAGCTACTTTATTTTCACTCTGCACATCTTTTGCATGAAGCCCTAAAGGTCACATGGCACACAATAAGTTAATGTACTTTATTCTTAGTTTTATAATCTGGAAAAGGTATATGATAACAAATAATAGTACCTATCAAAAAATTCTGGGAGAATTAAATCCGTAATGCATGAAAACTGCTGAATGCAATGTCTGATTTAGTGTAAATATTCAATACATATTTACACCTATTTTTACTATCATTGATAGTCCTCTTTCCTCTTCCATGAAATAGATCCAGCTAGTGCTAATGCAGATAAATAAAAACACACATGCACCTAAGTATAAAATAGGATAGGTTTAAATGCCATCAGGTTTATATTAACACCAAACAAAATATGTTATTTGTACCAGTTCTGTAGAAGATCAATTTTTGTTTCACTGCTCATGTGAAGTTTGGATGGTAACTGGAGAATTAATCATCAGAAGTGGGGTAGTGTAGGGCTAAGCCTTCATCTTGAGCCAGACTTCCTGAACTTGAATTTTACCTTGAGTATAATTTTGGTGACTTACCTGAACTCTATGCCTCAGTTTTCTCATCTGTCATATGGGGATTATAGTAGGACCTCTTCATAGGATTGTTCAGTTATTTCATATTTGAGCAGTCTTTAGTGTAGAGACTGAAGTATAGTAAGTGCTTAAGTGTTCACCATTCATATTTTTATTATAATAAAGTGGTCTTCTCCATAAAGAGTTCTAGTGCATAAATTCAAAGGACTGTGTTATAGCTCACTTTTCTTGCAGGTGTTATGGTCAATGAATATGGGAATAGTTTTTCATAACTTCAAAAATATAGATTGCAGCATAATTTTGTCCCTTTTTTTTTGTCTGTAAATCTTTTAAAAACAAAATAGTAATTTTAGCTTCATTTAAAGTGTGTGGCATATAATCAATACAAAATGTCTGTCACTTTCATTCATTCAATAACTGGTTACCAAACATTAATTATATGTTGCACACTAAGTTTTGTGGTGAGTAAGCTGACATAGTTTCTGCCTTCCTAGAGCTTCTAGTATGAAACAGGTAAGAGATAAGTTTCACATTAATTACTACGAACCCACCTATTTCTTTTCTTTATAATACCATGTTGGAATAAGGCTTGGACCAATTTTGTCTGATGCATTGTAGGATGCTAGTTTTTAGGAGGTCCAGCAACAACCCTGGGATGAATTGGATACAGGGTGATAGTTTTTTCAGGCTTCCCCACACAATTTTTTACATGACTTGTAAAATCTAACTCGATCTCCCTTCCACTAAAGTAGACAGTGCTGCTCAGTGGAAATAAATTTGGAAAAAGAAACCTCTTCACGGATGCTGACCTGTCCCTATTGAGTGTGTAGCATCTTACTTAGGCAGGTCTCAAGTGGAACTAAAGATTATGCTTCTGAGCCTGAGACCAGGCAGCTGTCAGATGCCTGAAGTTAGCAGGTGTAGGCAGTCAAAATGCTGAAAAAGAATGATGCTTGGTGTCTGGCTGTTGACCAGGAATCAGTGATTCACTTTATTACCGGATCATTAAACTCTTAAATGTGTTTCCCAAATAGTTGTTGCTCAAAAAACTGAGGCAAAAGAACTAAAGAAATTGAAGAATATTTTGCCAATATGGTATTCTGAAGATAATAAACTTCTCTTCTGTTAAGTATTTATAACAAGATAAGTGTAGGTTAGTTTCTTTTATTCTTCTATCTGTAACACTATGAAGGAAAAGAATATTCCAAATAATTTAAATTTTATGTTCAGAGCATGTAAAAAATCTCTTATTTTGAATATAAAGAGTTATATTATTATTACTAATTAAGAGAAAATGTCTAGTCTCATCAAGTACATTTTGTACAAATACCTTAAAATATCAATTAGAAAGGCATAACACGTTATTAGCATGCCTGATAGCCTTTAAGACATGTTCTGGCTATGATAGAGAATATGCATATGAAAACTTTAGAATATTTACTAAGTCCCACTCCTGTGTTCTTTGAGGCAAGTCACTTTTATGTTTAATATTTAGAGGTCCAAGTCCACAACTTCTAAATAAAACTTTACATCTTTCATATTGGAATACTTAAATTCTAATTCTGCCATAAATTTAGGTGATATGATTTTAGAGATTGGAGACTACCTTTTGATTTTTGAGTAAATTACTAAGCATTACCTGGCAGCTGAGAGCCCCAGAAATCGAATCCAAGTGGCTTTGTTGTTCATATTCACAGAAGGCCCCAGATAGCACCTAGAAGAGTCTTCCTTCATGGCGTTGCTATTCCTACCCACACATTCTACCTCATTGATCAAAGAGCTCAATAGTACTTGATTCATTTTATGACCTCAAGTAAATCAAATATGTATAAAAAATTGACCTTGGACTCCTCGTGTATGTTAACTCATTGGTAACTTTCCATGTTGTTTCTTTATAGGAAGATCTCAAACAGTCATACTCTCTTAAATATTTAGATATGTATTTTCACATGTTTCTTTCCTTTTATTTTAAGGTAAAGCTACATTGTTTTAAATATGTTTTCATTTAGAAAAAGAAATGGTTTATGTTTAACAAATTTTGATAAATATAAATAGATATTTCAAGTTTGATGATAGCTTGCTTAGCGAGATTTGCAAGATGAGAGCCTCTTATCTTTACTTAAATCCTTTTGTACTATATGACCAAGTTTTAACAGTTCATGTTTCAGCCTAATATTTTCTTGCAAGAATTTGACGAGTGATATATTTAAAGACTTTTTTCCATTCATAAGCTTATTCCCATTTGTATAACCTTTACTTATAGTGAATCTAGTTTTTCAAAAACTTTCGTCCTCTGTTTGTAGAGTGTGAGCCATCTATTATTAATGAAATATTGGTGATTTTTTTTTCTGAATTGTCTTGAGAGAATAATGTTCTCCTACTCAGAAAAAAAGTCCTTTAGAATGGAGTATTCTTACAGAAAAATCATTATATCCACATATGTTCATAAGATACACTATTAAATTTAGTAGTCCTATCACACGTAAGCTTCAGATATTGTTGCTTTAATGCATTCCCTCACTACTTTGATAAAAGCCTTAAGATGTTGCCACTAGTTCTTTGATGATTTCCTCTGATGTTACAGTACCTCTCTTTTTTTCTCCAAAAAAATCTGTTTTGCATAAACATGAGAAGTCAAGGCAGTTTTAGTTAACGAGTGAAAAGATTCAAGTTTTAGCAACAAAAATGCATATATTTGTGATCAATTTTCTCCCATATTATAGCCATCTCTCTCCATGTAAGAAAAGTTTATTTTAGAGTTCTGGAAAATATGAACCATTAGCTTTAAAAGAAGTCCAAATATGGTGTTCAACTTTATAATTTTGAGGTTTATTTAGTAATTTCCCCGTTGAATAAATGAGATTTATTAATGGAATTTAGTGTGAGAAGAGTCATGCTGAACTAGATATTAACTTATTCTGATTCATTTCCCCCATTGGCTCTGCCTGACTTTGGAATGAGTCTTGCATTCTGTTGAATTTGGGTATGAATGTTGTTTTTTTAAAAAAAATTGTTTAGTTCTAGCTTCCAAATAATTGTGTGGCGATTATATTTAATTAAAATCTATTGTGGATTATTTATTATGTCCAAAATTAAATTATCCCCTGTAGGGATAAACTATTAGCAAATCATGAGCTTATATTTATCCATTTTAACTACGAAGTTCTGCTTTCAACTGAACACTTACTATTCAGAATTAAGTAATATCAGCCAAACTACTCTCAGCTTACTCATGATATGGGTGCTGCTATCTCACATCACTTCTCTTCTTATCAATGTCTAGTCAAAGTCATCTACACTGTGAGGGTTTCCCTGAGCCTGAATAACCCATTTAATTGTTTCCTCTTCATGCACAATGCAATCCTCCTAATGCTTATGCTGCATTATGTATTTTTTAAAGCAAAGAAATGTTCTTCCATGGTTCATTCCAGAGAAGGATGCCATGCTACCAACTCTCAGTGGTGCCTGTGAGAATGCATTTGTCTCACTGTCATTTTCCTTTGCTATCCATGCTGTGTGCATTGATAATGTAGACATCTAAAATCTGTCTCTGATACTTTCACCTGTTTTTTTCTTTAAAATTAAGGTTACTAGGTACTACTTTTACCATTCCCTGTCACACCCGTTGTGTTTCTTTAATACTTGATTTATAGCTTTGTATCAGATTGCCAGGAGAAGGTGAACAGTTGTAAGTCTGCATATTGTGTGAGAGATGCATCTCTTGCCCTTTGTTTTGGGAACTGGCTGATCACCCAGGTACTGACAATATGGTTGTTAGAGTCACCAACAGCTATATACGTTGTTTGCGTGTGTGCATGTATGTGTATGCATGTGTCCTCTTTGTTTCAGAGCTGTCATCCAAAACAGGGAGTGCATAGCAAGAAGTATAAAACCTGTGAAAGCTCTGGATTATTCAAAGCTCTGCCTGCTTTGAGTTGAAACCAGACAATAAAGCACAGTTTTCCACAATTGGCAAGATCTACACACAGGAGAAAAGAACGACTTCCGAGCACATCTTTGCTTGTTGTAGATTTTCGGATATGCCATGATGGTCACTGCTAAAACCCAGCTTTGTTTTCTCTTGTATAAAAACTAAAATTTTCAAAGGGCTGAATTTTCCAATCTTCTAACTTTAAAATTTCTGAAGTGTGTTCCCTGTTTTTGATTTTGTTTTGGTTTTTAACTCCCTGCATTCCATAGCATATGCAAGTAAAAGCTTCTAGCACATAATACACGTACTCCAAATTACTTGAACCTGGAGCTGATATTTAAACAGAGTTGTGCTTATATTTTATAATAATTGGCTTTCTTTCTCTAGCATTTTTATGAAATATATTTTCATTTCTTTTTTTCTTTTTATGCCTTCCTCCCTTTCCCTCATTAGTTGTTGTCAGCAGAGTGAAAGGAAGGATTATCATATGGGAAATGTATTACATACAAGTGTTATATGAAAAGATAAGGCAACTCGAATAGCTTACACTCAGTGTATCACTATATTCCCATGCTGATCTATACAAACCCAGTTATTGATATTTTTGAAGATATTTCAGTTAGCTAATTTAACAGATCCTTTTTATTCCAGTGTCATGACAGGAGATAGATACTTGAGATACATGAACTAAGTATCCTTGGAAATTAATATTACCTTGACTGAAAACTCCACCTAATAAGAATGTACTCCATTTTAAGTTTCCTAAGCCATGGCAGTATTTAGTTTACTTGCTATTTGAACTCTGTAAAAATAAAAGTGAATACTCCAATGTTAATTCTTTACCATTTGGCATAAGAATCACAATACTGAGAAACCCAGAGACCACGCATGGAGTATGGAAAGCCCAGGTTAAACCATATCAGAGGAGACACAAATGGCAGAGATGAGACCGGGAAAGTGCTTTGGAAAGCGCAGGACAGTTTCAACAGCCATGATATTGGAGGCGAGGCATTGTGAGTGTGCATTGCACTTGCCAGGTTCAAGGTCATTGACCCAGGGACTTAAAACTGACCATCATGACACTGTACAATTTAGGCATTATAATAGATTTTTAATCTGGGGAGAGAAAATAGATAAATATGGAGCACTTAAAATGCATTGATAAAGCAAAAATAATACTAAAATATCAAGTCTTGGTAATTTCTATTTTATGTGCTCCAGCAAAAATTTAAAGAAAAGTATATTTCAAATGCTGATTTAGGTAATTATTTTGGCTTTTTTCTTTAGCCCAAGGAATACGTTTTATGAGACCAAAAAAGTAAAATAAAATAAAATAAAAAAACAACCAAAAAAACCCAAAACATCCTGTGTTAATAGGATATATTAATCTCTCTCTCTGTTAATAGGATATATTAATCTCTGTGTGTGTGAGTATTCACTTTTTAAATTAGAAAATTAGAATAAATCATGTTGGCTACTTCCTTAGGCACTATCAATTAGGAAAAAAAAAAAGACAATTCCTATCAATGAAATCATTTGCTTGGATTAGTTGACAACCTTTATTGAAGTTCTGTGAGCCTTTTATTTTCCTTTGTTTTATTTCCACACAATAGCATCTACTGTCAAAAGGTTTTTAGATACTATTGACACTTCTTATAACCTAGAATATGAGTTATCCCTCAGAAAACATTTTACACTTTACTTTATTCTACTCTTCTTGTCCAGGTCACATCTAGATTTTTCAGATTATTGCAAATTTTAGTCTATTTTACTTGAAAAACAAGGAAAACTTATTCCAGCTCTCCTCCTATTTTTAATTTAATTTTGTCAAGATGTAGTTCGATCATAGTTAAAAATATCAACCCAAAATTATAAATTAAAATAAGAAATGTGCGTTGATGATTCTTTTTTTATGCAAAGGATTTTTTTTAACTTCTAAAGGAATTTAAAAAATTCAAAATGGGAAATTGGAAAATATTTCTTCCTGTTCCTTCTTTTTATCTCTCTGATCTTATTACACTTTCCAGGTTTTCTTTCTTCAAAAATATTGGTGCTGTTATGATTATTATAAAGTTTCCATGAGAAAACTTTGTTTGTAGCATAATTTGAATTTGTGAAATGTCTTTCTCATACTTTTATGCTCTTCTGAAAGACGACAGTTTCCCCCTTGCAGATAGACTCTTGACAGTGTTTTTGTCATGGATCTTAAAAAAGAAAATCATAATACTGATAAACACACATACACTCATACACAGAGGTTTTTTTTCTTTTAGTTTTGTATCCCCAACTCATGATTATCAAAATTATTATCTTCTTTAACTATTTGACTACCCTCTCCCTCCCCTCTTCCTATAACTCTTTCTGGTCTTTTCCTCTTCTCTGTTGTTATTTGTATTTACAGTGAAGTATTTAAAAATCCCCAAACCTCATAGCTTATTATTTGATGTACTGAATTTGTTTTTGATTGACATTATAGAAGAGCTAATTTTTACTAAAGAGCAGTTCCTTGGGAAAAGTTGGTATGTTAAAGACCAGTCATTGGTCCTAATAACAAATATTCTAGTTCTCTCTGCTTAGCACATGGTAGCATTGCAGATTAATTTCCTTTGAAGTAGCATAGCCATTAACTGCTTTGGCCAATGAATGATCAATAGAAGTAATAAAAGTCACTTTCTGCAGAAGCTTTAAGATCCTGTATATGGTTTTCCACATCCTGTTTCCTGCCACAGTGGTGCTGAAAGCATATTTTGAGATGGAGCCTCCATCACCCTGGGTTCTGGAGTAACTGCGAGAAATAGAGCTCCCCACTAATCTGCACCAAACATGTACAGTATGAAATAATGTTGTGTTTCTTATTATATAACAGTGTTATGTTATTTTGGGGAGGTGTTTGTTATGATAGCATATCCTACCCTGCCCAGTTTGACAGAGAGCAACTGCACAATTTTGGCAGACTATGGACATGTCATTTTTCTAATCTCTAGGGAGCTGCAGTGTCAATCATGGGAGATGCCATCTTATTTAGAACATCCTAACACTACAAAGAAAGAAGCTTTCATTTTATTTATTTTATAGGTAATGTGTTGTCTAGTCAGATTAGATGGCAGTCTCCATGAATTTTTTTTTTTTTTTTTTTTTTTTTTTTGTCTTTTTCCATGTCCGGCAACGGATCGCAACCCTCAGTGTCGCCCCCGTACCGGACCGGGACCGGCAACGGGATCGCAACCCTCGGCGTCGCTCCCGCGCCTTGCTCAGCCAGTGAGTGGGAACCGGTCTGTATGTGGGATCCGAACCCTCGGGCGGGAGCGCCGCCACGCTTCTCAAGCGGCGCACTATCCAGTGCACCACCGGGCCGGCCCTCCATGAAATATTTTTGACTTCTGGAATTTTATATATAATGTTCCCTTCTCAACTTTAAATATATCTTTACTTCTTTACCTAAAGAATATGTTACCTTCAAAATGCAAATGCCTTTGGGAGGGAGAATACTTTAAGTCTTATCAATCACTTATACCTTCCTGCATAAGGTCTGCAATTAATTACAGTGTTTCTAAAAATAGCTTAGATAGTGGCAAAAATGGGGAGAGGATAAGGGATCATAGCACCTGTCTGGAAAAAGGGAAAAGGACACAGAGATTTCATGTTAAAGACAAATTCTGCCTACTTCAAAAACTTTAGATGGACTGGTTCTTTTTTTAATACTCTAGTGTATGCCAAGATTAAATACAAGCTCTAGAGAAACCTTAAAGTCTTTGGTATCATAGAAGAATTAAACTATATTAATGTCTTAAAGGTTTCTAGAGTCTCCTTGTTCTTCGGAACTGAATTGTTGGGGACAGAAAACTTAAGAAAGTCATTTGATTCTTTTGATTGATTTTACCCATTTCTCATGGAGCAATGATGTCCATGTACTTCTGCTGGCACTGGCGAGAGGCTGATGAGTTTATGTTCCTGAAGTTCATTGAGGTAGATGAAATGCGTTTTAGAAGTGAAAAAGTACTGATATTGCAGTTGTAAAGCTACATACATGTGAACGTCTTCCACAACACTTGTGCCTGACATCCTTCTTGTGAAGAACATCATAACTTTGTTAGTGTAAAACTTAGGTGCACTATGAGAGATATTTTGGAAGTTTACAAATATTATACTTACTATTGTGCTAGTGAAATAGTAGATTCCAGGTAAATTTCAATTTTGTGTGTTTTGGAGGGATGAACTCCTGTTTGTTGTATGGTCTGTAGTTCTTAAGTGATATTGGAATCCGAGATGAAATTTGATGTTTAGTGTTTGTCTTGAAGTATTATCCAGGCAAAGTCTGGTATTATCACGTTAAAACAGGGAAACTTCACTTTCTAATTTCTACACTTCTCAAAACTGGTAATAGATCAGGCTTTGAATAATCAATGCCGACTATTTGCCAAGGGACTTCATTATAATGTTAATCTCTCTACAGGTACAATTCCTATTCACAAGTAACAAAAATTTCAGTTCTATATACTTATATCTGATTTTGTTTGCTTGGTTTTTTTTACTAGTTATAATATTGATTCTGGTCTTCCTTTCTAAATTTCTTAGGATAAATGTATGTATTCCTTCGATACAACTTTTTAAGAGAGAAGCTAGTTTTCTTCAGTGTTTAACATATTGGAAGTTTTCATGAGTTAATTATTGCTTTTAACTAGGCTACTTCTTGGTAAGAAAGATGGCATTTTTATGGGCATAAAGACTCTCAGCATCCCATGTAAAAAATCAATTGCCATTAAGAGAATTTTACCAATAACATTTTATTTTTCAGCCTTCTATGAAGGCAATCTAAAGTTACAATAAATATATTGTTTTTTACTTTTTTTGAAGGGCTAACATGAGACCTTCTCATCTACTTTACTTACTTGTAGAACTACTGCCTGAGTCCATTTCTGAAAGTGCATTAGCTGCCATTTGGCAAGCAGCAATTTTTTCCACTATGATTTGTTAACATTTTAAACTTAAACATTGTTTTTTATTAATTGTTGCCTTAGCAGCCAGAAGTATGTTTGACTTTGGAAACCAAACATCTCTGCTTTCGTGGCATTTCTCATTTCAATATGTGTATGTCTTCCCAAAAGTCAGATGTAAGGAGAAAAATCCTTTTATTGCTGACATCAGTTTTTGTTTGCTATTTTAGATATTATCCCATGAAATTACTGTTTTTTAGTCATGTCCTAATTAAGCCAGGGGTAGTTATCTTTAAAGATCTACTAGATTTTAATCTCCTTGAGGGTAAGGACCAAGACTTTGTATTCCTAGTGCCTGATGCATGGCAGGCATTTAATAGTAGTTTATTAATCAGTGAATAAATAAATAGGGTATTAGTTTTGATGAGGGAGGTTAATGTAAAAAACATTAAGGCTTAGTATTTAACATACACTATCTACTGTGTGACAGGACCAATTCTAAGTAATTGAAGCAGATGTGGTTGGTGTTTTGTGTCTTATATTCCCATATACCTGCAACTATTTTGGCGAGTAGCAGCTGGTCTTCCCACAGCCATCACTTTTAAGTTTTGTCAGAGGGCTGTTCTCAGCATGATACAAACTATTTTGCCTGTGTTCTGCTTGGGCAGAATGTGCCTGGAAATTAATGCTCCCCTGGAGACCGTCTGAAACCAGTGGCTAATAGATTTTGGGAAGTATAAATACCCCAGCTCCTTTACTCTCTGCCTGGGATACACCTGAAGCATGCACTTTACATAATATTTAGTGTGATGAAACTAAGACAGAACTACTAACACAAAGAAGAAAATGTTATGGTCCAATTTAGCACCAAGCACATTTTCAGGCAAGAAGACAAACAGATAAGGAAAAATATCTGTAGTACAGTATAACAAATATCTATATATTACATGTTTTAAAGTTATGGAAAAAAGATTTTCCCAGTTTTTGTTTTGTCAAATTAATTTTTTTGTAACAGAAGTTTAATATAAATGTGGCCAAAATTTTTCTTTGGTGATATTTTCCTCCACTGTGTGGTTTACAAAATAGTCACACATTTTTCAGAGTGATGTTTCTAAATTTTTATATTTAAATCTTTAAGATTTTTGAAATTGAATTTTTGGCATAATAAAGTATGGGTCTCTCTCTTTTTTCCATTCTCTCTCTCTCTCTCTCCTCTCAACAAATTGTTAGCCACTTGATCTGAAAGTATTTATTGAGGAATGTATCAATTTCCTACTGATGTAAAATATAATTTTCAACATATTCTATTTAAAAAATGCAGTTTTGAGTTTTCTGTCTATTATGTGCCAGTAGTAAGCTGTTTTAACTAGTATAGTGTATTTAATGTCTCATTATTCAAGTCCTTCCTATTTTTTGTTTTCAAGATATTTTGATTTTGTTTTTTCATTTATCCTTCTTAGTATATATTAATAAATGTACCCAATAGAATGTAAATAGAATTTTGGTTAATATTATATTGAATTTATAAAATTTGGGGGGGGGTTAAGATATATTCACATTATGCTTAAAATAGAAATATGTGTAAAGTGCCATTAGTTCATGCACACATATACACACACAACAGCATTTAATTCTGTATCTTTCAAGGGAAGTTACAGACAGCAGGTCAGATACAATCTAGACTTTGAAAAGTGGAGAGTCCTACAGTAGGACATTCTAAGCAGAAAGAAGGGAGGACGTATTATGCTGAAACTTGAAATCCAGACTCAGATTTAGTTATGAAGACTTTTATAAGCTATTCTAGGGAATTTGGAATCAAAGTTTAGGCAGTAGGAAGTTTCTGATAGTTATAAATAAAGGAAGTAAAATGATTAAATGTGTAATTTAGAAAGATAAATCTGAAGCAAGGAAGGAACAGAAAACGACTCGGAAGGAGACAGATTAACAAGAACAGTCAGGAAACTACTATGGTTTACGCATTTATTCAGCAAACATGCATTGAGTGCCAACTATGTGAATGTTGTTCTGAGTGCTTAAGATATGTCAATGAGCAAACAGACAGGGATCCTGGTCTTTGGGAAGCTTACTCTCCAGTGGGTAATAAGAGCAGTAAGCCTAATAGGTTATGGGATCTACGGGAGAAAAGAGTAAGCAGAGTAGGGTACGAAGGACAGACAATGCCAGTGGGGGTAGGTGGGAGAGACGAGAGAAAGGTGAAGTTTTAGGCTGTGTAAATTTCTGTGAGAAGCTGATATTTCACAAAGACTTGAAGGAGGTGTGTAGGCTTAGAACTTTAGAAGCCATTTTCAGGAATTGAAATAACTTTAGTTTTCAACTCTGATTATTGAGGGATGCTATGAGAGAGTTTGAACAGAAAAACTACATGACCAGCTTTGGGTTTTCAAAGAACCAAAGTTAGTTGCTTTTTGAGAATGAACTATGTGTAGGGGGTGGACAGCAAAGGCGGAGGAGGGAGAAATGTTAGAAGGTCTTTGCATCAATCCAGGTGAGAGATGAGGTTAGCGTTAACCAGGAAAATAGCAGTGGAAGTTGGGTGAAGCAGACAGGTTGTGGATGATTGTAAGGGTAAATCTCACAAGAGTTATGATGGGTAGGTTGAAGGGCATGAAAGGAAGAGAGGAGCCAAGAATGACTGCAAGGTTTTGAGCCTGAGCAATGGGAGGGATGCAAATACAATCAACGTAGTTGGGGGGAGGCCAAAGCTGGTTTGTGGGAGGAAGGGGAGGCTGAAGGTGGTATGTGGTAGGAAGGGAAGCTTTGTGTCTGTTGTTGGCTACATATAAAAATGCAGATGTAAGTAGGCAGTGGAATACATGAGTATGCAGTTCAGGAGAGAGGTCAGGCATGGAGATATAACCATGACAGTCATCAGCATATAGATGATAGAAAGTCATGAGAGTGAATGAGATAGTCAGGGTAAGGAGCAGCTAGAAAAGGGAGAGAACAGGCAGAGCCCTAGGGCAATTCATTGTGAACAAATTAGGGAAAAGAGGAGGACCAGCAAAGGGGACTGAGAAGGAACACCCAGTGACACAGAGGAAACTCTGAGTCTGTGGAGTCCTGAAAACTTATGATGAAATTATCAAGCATATGCTGCTGATGGGGAAAGTAAGTGTGGACTGAGAACTGACCATGTGGCAAGTTAGGGTTCATTGGTAACCCTGACAAGGGCGGTTGTGGTGCTCTGGTAAGGATAAAAGGCCTGACTTTAGGAGAGAACAGAGGAAAAAAAATTGAGGATAATGATTACTCACAATTGAGTTTTTCAGTAAGGGGACAAGAATAATGGAATGATATCTGGTGGGAGAAGTGGAGTCAAGAGAAGGTTTTTTTTTTTTTTTTTTTTTTTTTCCCCCCAGGTGAGAGAAAATACACCTGTTTTTATTCTAATGGGAATGATCTAGTGGAGAGTTTGACACTGTAGGCTGCAAGTGAGAGGGATAAATTGCTGTGTGATGTCCTTCGGTGGGTGAGCAGGACGGGAGCCAGTGTGGAGAGCTGTTCTCTGGATAAGGTGACGTATGATTCATCCGAGAACAAACAGGAAGCCAGAGTATTTGGGTAGAGGGATTGGTAGATGTGGTGGAGAATGGAAGATGACAGGGACAGTGTAAAGTAATTGACAGAGACAATTAAGAAAAGGACGAAAAGAACTAAAACTCACATAGCCCTTATTACAAGCCTGGCACTATTTAAATAATTTATTTCTGTTAATCCTTTAATCCTCTTCATAGTCCTGCTCTAAGTGCTGTTATTATCCCTACTTTACAGATGAGGAAACTGAGGCAAAGGCATGTTAAGCATTTTAATGAACGTGCACAGCTAGGAAGAGGCAGAGCCAGGATTTGAACCAAAGCAGTCTGACTCTGAATTCCTGCTCCTAAGCTCTTTGTCATTATTTCTTCTTTGTGAGAAGAATTTCAGATGTAGGATCACCAGCACTTGCTGACTATTTGAATGTGAGGAGTAGGAATGCACCCCCTGAAACAGATTTTTGGATGAATCATGAGAAGATGCCTGGCCTTTTTCTTTGTCATGTGATTAATTAACTGAAATGCTTCTTGCGGGGAGTCTATAAACATCGACCAGGTAATGGCAAAAGATAGGAGTTAAATTAGGGTCAGTTAACTACAAGGTCTCCTTTATTCTTGTCATAGGGAAGCAGATAATTCGTGATAAAATCATTTTGTGCAAGTAATATACTATCACTAGAAGTTTTAATGTATTTTAAAAAAATTAAACCTATGTTTTATTACAAATAACATACATATTTATTAAATAAAAGGTAGAAGCAATAGATAAGAAGATTATAACTTTTAAAAAATCATAACTACCCTATGGGGTCACCATTAAGAGATAACTATTAATACACAGATGCCTATTCCTTCAGGTGAAGTATGTATCCATGTGTGTTTCCAACATTTGAAAACCAAAATATATGCCCATATGGTAATACAACTTTAAAACTTATCTTCTGAATTTCGCAAATGTGTTTTACATAAATGTATGAGATGTGTTAAACACATTGCGTCACACAGGTGTATTAAATTCTAATTCAATCTGAAGTAGATTCTAATATGAGTGAAAATCCCAAATGTTTTCTCTCCTGATATAAATGTTGTTTGTTTCTAATATTAATCAAACAATTTTACAATAAATTAAATATTTACTACTTCCAATCACCTCAGGAGATTTAGATGTATGATAACATAACCAGAAAATATAAGGTGACTCAAAAAATTGCTATTGATGACAGAACTTTTTTATTTAATAATTTTAAAGTTCATAATGCAAAATATAAAGTTCTGAGATATTTTCACATAATCTTTACTCCTTGACAAACACAATTATGTGTTTGTCAATTTAATTTAAATCACGTCAATTTAATTGCATAATTTTAAAACACAAACATAAGAAAAATTTGAGTATAACTTTTACATAAAATGTTAGTGATTTACATGAACACCTTTCTTTGTATATTTCTTAAAAATATTGGTAAGATAAATAAATTGTGTAGCCATTGTAGAATGAATGCAGAATTTTGCAGCATAAATTATAGGGTGTGAACAAAGTTGCATCTTTCTGTTTTTTCTTTTTTTAGGCAGCTGGTTGGTATGGGGATTCAAACCCTTGAGCTTGGTGTTAGAACAAGGCACTCTAACCAGCGGAGCAAACCAGCCAGCCCTGTCTCTCAATTTTAATTTCCTATAGATAACTAATAAATGAAATGAGACCTTTTTAGTAGTTTCATTTGTAAAGGCAGTGAGTATCAGTGTTTATGTCACTTGAAAATACAGATTAGCTGAGATATAAATAATAACAATAAGAAATCTCATAAATGGAATTGTGTATCTTCTAACCACATGGGAAGATAAAACACTCTTAGACAAGATGCAAATTATACTGGAGTCACTTTGAGAGGAAAATTATATGTAAAAAAAAATGTGATTATATAAAACATGGGAAATTTGATCGCCCTAAGCAAAAACTCAAAGTCTTTTAATACTCTAAACAGACGTACAATTCTTAAAGACTGAAAAATGGTGCAGAATAGTTTGTTGAAGAAATGCTATTTGTGAAGCATGATATGTTGTAATAAATGTGGGATCTTACTTAATCCATTTTGATAACAACCGCATACTGCTTGAGTATATTTGGGCAAAAAATGTTAATTATGGGCAATAATGGGATCAACGAGAGCTTTTACGGCGGCCACACCACCTTGTAGTAGTTGTGTTGAAGCACCGTTTCTCAGATTAGCAGCATATTTCAGATAAGAAAGGAAGTCGCCTTAACTTGAAACTGCTGTGTCATTTCTTCTTCCTTAACTGAAATTCCAACTAGGGTTCAGGAAATGCCCTAATGAGCTACTTCTCGTTTCTCTTTCCTCAACCAAGTGAATTCCAATCAGCCCAAACTATTCACTGCTCATGACCAGATCACGTACTTTGGTTGTCTCTTTTGGCATGGTGCTTATGTTATGGGAAGAGGGATTATAATCTGGTGCTGTTTGTAGAGGTGATAACACTGATAGAATCCAATCATTCCTGGTAGGTAAATAAACTGGCGGTTAATTTTCTGTACTTTAAACATACTTTGAAGACAAGTCTAATCAATACCTGTTTTACTTTGATATGTGGCTTGCTTGTAATTATGATTTCATCTTGTATGATAACTGGGTATCAGGATATTACAGTAGTCAAGCTGTGATTTGCTATAATTTAGGTAAAATAGATCTGAAACTATCTATTAATGTCTTACTTTAATCAAGATGTAGAAATCACTGTTTCAGTTCATGGTAACCAGGGCAATTTCTTCTTCCAGTTTAATATTCTCAGATATTTACTAAATTGGAACATGATTTAACATTTTATTCCCTCTTATATGTTATTTTATGAGTAAATGTTAATTTCTGTTTACATTCTAGCAATATCTATTTTATTGGCTTTTAAAGGTAAGAAAATATAAGTTCTGTTCATAGCAGAAATAATACCAGACAGTATATTAGCGTATGTTCTTTTTCCAGATTTAAAAAATTATTCTTGTTTTTTATGCAGATGTGGATTGGAACAGTTTATGTAGATGTCAAGTATCCCAAAGCAATAACTTTTTAAAGTAATAGTTTTCAGTTGTAAGAATTTAAAAGAATTGTAGAGGGACATGAAAATTTTATGTGTGTGTGTGTGTGTGTGTGTGTGTGTATCTCTATATATTTGTTTTTATGAATTAAAACATATATGAATCCCAAATATAATTCCATACTTTCCATGTTGTCTCAGAATGTTTCACTGGGAACAGACATTTTGAGAAGTAAACAAACCTGAGGTAATACTTAATTGATTTGAGATAGCTTATTAGTAACTTATATACTAGAAACTTCATTTAATGTTAAGAGACTTTAAAATAACCTTTATGATTCTTCCCTGTTCAGGGACTGTGTCAACAAAGCAAAGTGAAACAGAATGTGGAGTTCATTATCAAGACTATTCAGACAATTCTGCTTCACTTCTATTTTAGGTGAATCTGTGTGTAGCTATACAAAGTAGTCTTTTAATTAATATTAAATATTTTATTTTCTTGGTGGAAGCTACCTTAAGTAGGTGAAAATTTATGGACCTAATTTTGAGAATTAGAAAAAAATATTTTTAACTGTAAAACAAATAGTATACATATAATTTTTATGTGTATTTCTTTGGTTTTGATTATTGTTATTTTTTAAATGGTCAGTTCCATTCCAAAGCAGTAAAATAGTTCAATGTAGTACATTTTGTTGAACTGAAACTTGCAGCTGGTGTTCAAAAATGAAACAAGCTGAAAAATGTTTCTTGAAAGTCAGCTTAATTTTAATAACTGTGGCACAAAGGTTGGTTGTTAGTTCTAGATAGCCAAAATAATGATAAAACATTTAAATATGATGCAAATTTTAGCATAAGTGAAAATTTCAGAAATGATAGCATTTAATACAGTGGTAGTAGAAAATAATTTTGCAAACGGTGGTTTGAATAGTCAGAAAGGAGAAATAAGGAAAGGAGAAACTGAAAGAAATGAAATATTCTTACACAATAGCTTCAAGTAACCTAATGAAATATATTCAAATCGAGTTATTATGGGTATTGATAAAATAATAAACACATTATATATGTGGAAATGCAATCATTTAATCTTTTATAAATCACTGTACAAATAAAACTCTCTGAAATTAGTTAGACATTCCAGATTCTTCATGGAGGTTAACTCTTATAGTAATAAATACTGGATTAAGAAATGGAGTGATAGCAGATCCACAAAGGCTATGTTTACAAATAGCAGATTGCTATTTTGGATTATCTGTCAACAAAACAAAAGAAATGCACTATGCAAAGTATAGTTAGTTCCTGCTCGGGTTTTGCTGGCAATGTTTACTAAAATCAGGGAGAAGAGTGTGAGGCATAGAGCAGTAGAAATGACAAACATTTGTAAAAACATAACCTATAAAGAATCTGTGTAACTGAAAAAGTGAAATATTAAATAGGTGGTAGAATCTCCTTAGGTGACCAGTTTTAAGAAAGAATTGGGCAAGGAGAGAAAGCCCTCATTCCCAATTTTTTAACTGCTCTCAGGTAACAAGGGAGGGTCAAGCCTAATAATCTTACAGACTCTTTAAGTTGTTGTTTTCTTTTGTCTTTTCACGATTGAAAGAATAGGTGAGAATTTGAAAATACATCTGAAAAAGGCAATTGAAGGAATGAGTCTAGGAAACAGAGGTGGAGTTTTACCTTAGGACTCTCATGTCCCTTACGTCCATTCCTAAGAGTTACCATGCAACGTTATTCTCAAACCATCTCTGTCCGTTCTTGAAACATTCTTTCTCGTTTTGCCTACCAAACAGATTGTGGCTTATTTTCTAGGTTCTTCCAGTGGGCCAGAGACTCCTTTTATCTCTCCCTTTATTCGTTTATTTTTCCGTGCACAAACATGTTTCTTATGCTCAGCTTCCTTAGATGTATTTCTACCCAATTAGGAAAGTGAGCCAGGACTTTCTATCTGTTCCATCAGGTACTTGGCTGTATCCTTTTTTCCTCCTTTGCCAATACTCATTCTATCAAGCATCTTCCCCTACTCCCTGCAAATCTAGACCAGTACCTACTACATTAACAATCTGTCTATAGGCAGATAATGATCTCTGCTGGTGTCTGCAGAGAACTTCTCAGCAGCTAAGATATTTACACTCTCTGCTCCCTTTGAACCAAGCAGATTCAAATGGATTTGAACAGGAGTTTGTCAACAACAGAAGTTTTGTCAGCAGCATTTCAACACCAGACATTAAATTTTGGTAAAATTCTAGCCTTCTCCTTAATTAATCTTAGGCTTAGAGGCATCTGATTCTTGTCATTCTCTCCATCACTCCTCTCCATTTAGCCACTTTTCCTCTTCTATAGCCTATGATTGTCTTTCACATGTGCATGGCAATTTTTGCATGATGGATGATTTGCTCTGTCCATCAGAATTGTACCTATCATTAAAGATTTTTCTCATAAGTGTATTCCACCTTCTTTACTTTCTCATTGCTCTCGAATTTTAAAACATCTGCTGTTGTTTCTATTGGAACAACCATTTTTTTTTTTTCCTTTTTTGAGTACTTCTTGTGGAAATGATGTTTGGAAAACTGAGCACATGCACTCTTAGAAAGAGTAGGAACAAGCCAGAGGGTTAGTCTGCCCATTGAGATGACTAATGACACCATCTTCTGGACAAGGCAGGAATATGTGATTCCACCTTGGTCAGTAATTTAGTTAATATCTATTGGTTAAGATAAAGGTGTATGAGTAGAGAAATGTACCTGGTGTTATCCTAGGTTCTGAGGGATGCTAAGATTCTTAAGATATGGTACCTGCCAATGGGCAGTTCAGGCATTTCCACAATTAGTTGCAGAGACAAGTGTTATAATACAAGTATAGATGAATTCTCTGAGGGTCTGGCAAGGGTTCAGAGAGATGATGATTGAAGTATATCTTGAAAAATAACTAGCTGTTTTCTAGGCAAACAAAGGCATTGGGTTGAAAGGTTCAGTAGACCAGAAGGCTGGTGTTTGCAAAATTTCGAAAAGTGTGGCACGTTCAGGGCCCTTTGATTAGAGCTTGAGACCATTGTGCACAATAACACGAAATGGGTAGGGGTGCAGAGTTCAAGTAGGGGCAGACTATGAGGACCTATGCATTTAAGAGTTGTAGGATTTTAACAGAGGAGCAACTTAATCTGATTATGTTTTAGCAGCATCTCTCTGACTTCAGCTATTTGCAAGATGCATTGGAGGGTGAAAAATGGAATCATTAGTTTTAGATTTTTGTTTATAGAGTGCTCCTGTATCTGCTTTAAGAAAGCACAGATGAGTGTGTGTGATGATTCTGGGTAATACCTTGCAAAGTAGTTATAACTTTGACAAGAACAGAGGTGCTAAAAATAGGATAGAAACTACTTCATGAGAAAATCAAGGGTGGTATACTACATTTTTCACTATAGAAATAAATAATCACTTAAACTGAATATGGGTCAGCTCCCAAATCAGTAGATCAAGCAAATATTTTTAAGTGATTCAGTGATTTCTTTGTGGTTGCTTGATTTAGGGATGATAGAACAAACTGTGAAATAAGAAGTCAGAAATTTAGCATTTTTAGCTTACTACTAACTAGCCACGTGACTTTGAATAAGTCTGGGTGTGTGTGTCTGGGTGTGTGCATGTGTGTGTGTGCTTCTTGAAGATTTTTAATTGAATTAATATCTAGTGTGGAGAGTGAAGGGCTGAGGTTGGGCCTGAGGGTAAGGAATGAGGGCTCTGTCCCTTGTACTTGAAGAGTAGCTCTGAATTTTCTCCTGGGAAATCAAAGTTGAATTGGATATAGGGGCTGTAAGATTGGAAATCTAGTTCACAGCCCAAAGGGAAGACCTCTCTCCTTCTTCCTATGTGGCCCTTGATCCCACGTGTCCAAATTTTCAGAACACAAAACATAAAATGGGCTACTGTCTCGTATATCTGGCCTTTTCACCCTCAATATCCTCTCCTTTTAAAACAGCCTCAGAGAACTCTGCCTTAGGACTGAGCTTTCAGAGCAAAATGAAGTAGCAAATGAACCAACTTTTTGCATAATTTAGGAAATAACCTTTATTTGCCTTTTCTTCATAGGACACCTCTACTTTTCCATATTGTCTCAAAACGTATTGTCAGTTCATTTGCATTTCCATTTGTTTCCACATGAAACACTGGTTATACTAAGTTGTCTCTAAATTCACTCAGATTCAGTCCCACTCGACATGTCCAGTGAAATGTATGACAAAATTTTGAACAGTTGCTTAAAATGTATTTGTCTAAAGGTGAAACAAACAACAATAACAACAAGTAGCAAGCGAAGATATTCCAGAACATTCCAGGAGAAGGAAATAATTTATAAAATAAATGTATAAACTAAAATATTTAGTCCTCTACTGGGAGGTAAAAGGGAGACCCTGAGTGCTAACTCCTCCTGCTTGAGTAGCAGTCATCTCAGTAGTTTTAGCGAGTATCAAAATCATGCCTTCTCTTCTCTTCTCTGAAACAGGTGATAACAGGAGACATTGACTGGACTTTTGTTATGTACTAAAGGCTTCTTGTATATCACCTTATCTGAGCCTGACAATACCTAGAGGCAAGTGCTGCCATCTCCATTGTTTAGAAGAGAAAAGGGAGTTTGTGAAAGATAGGTAACTTTCCCAAGGTGACCAGAGAGTATGTAATGGTGTAGGGACTTGGATTCAGGTCCTTCTTATGGTGCTTATGTGTAGTACTTAGACCCAGATAAGTTATGTATGTCCTTGGATAAAAAGTGTAAGGTGCTTAGATCAGCATAAATTATGCTGTCTTTTCTGGGACACTTTTAAATATAAACTTTATCTTTGTCGTTCTCTTTCATTCATTTTGAACAAAGTCCCATCTTTAAAGAAAAGAAGAAGAAACAGTTCAACGGGGAAGGGTTGGGGGAAATCAGAAACCATGGTTATGATAAAAACGGTTCCTAAGCTTACACATGAATAACGAGGACTTGTATTAGATTTGCAAAAAGAGCAGATGTGGAAGTGACAAGGGATCAGAATAGATGTCTCTATTTCACAAAAGAAAGGGGCAGAGTGAAGAGACTCCTTACTGTTGAAGCAGTAGATGGATAACCAGTGACAAATATCAAGTAGATTTACTTCAGTTTGGTCAGAGAAAGGTCACTGATTATTTTTGGTTAAACTGGTTCACAGAGGCCAGATCTCCACTAAAAAAGGGAATTAATTGCTTCCATTTCCCCCTAATTGCCTCAACATTTCCCTTTGCTTTGTCATTGGAGATTTGGTCAGAGAGGCAAAAAGTCAAAAGTCAGAGTTTGATGGAATCTACATAAAAAAAGAATCTGAGGAGACCAAATTATGGCATTTGGTGTAATAATGATAATGATATTTAGCATTTTTCCCTGGGAGTGCTGTGGATTTTTAAAGCCCTTTTCAATCTTTAATCAGACCATAGGGCACATTTAAAAGAGTTCACTGTTTTTATTTCCATCTAGAGGATAAGGCATCACAGAGAGATGAACTGACCTAGGGCAAGTCTCCTGAGCGGTTAATCCTGTATGTTAGATTACTGCCTTGGATGGTGAGTTTTATTTGGAAGCCGGGCTCTTCCCAGAGGTACCATTCATTCATTCTTCTTCAGAGTCTTTAGGTTTTTTGCACATTACTGTCTGAGATTACTACCTCTATCAATAACTGACAAACCACCCAAGAAAACAGAATTAAATCATTTTGATGTCAAAAGAATTTCTTAGTTTTCAGGCTAATTGATGCTTCAGCCATCTTCAAGTAACGAGTCATTCTATCTTGTATTTGCTGAATTAGCCAGTCTTTGAGATCCCCTATAGCTAAGTCCTTTGGGATACATAAGTTTTATCTTCCAGACATTTTGTCTTATTGTTTTGGAATCCGAAGTGGCAATGCTGAAAGTGGAAATAACATAGACATCTGGATATGCTAGATCAGTGTTGAATCATTCTGGCTCCTAAGTTTTACTCTTAATGCCTTCAGAGGCCCAATAAACAAATGTTTCTCTTTAGAAAGTCACTAACCTGCAATATCCACCACTCTTCTTTGCTGGAAAAATCAGAAATATAAGTTGTTCTTAATTAGATATTTATTGAGTTATGAGATCTTAGAAACATGGTGTATTAGAATGAGCATAGATTCTAAAGGAAGATGGTTAGATTTTAAAACAAGCTCTGCCATAATTAGCTGTTTGATCCCAGACAGGTCATGCAATTTGACTGAAACTTGATTTCTTTGTCTGTCAACCTGATCTATCCCGTAGGGTTTTCATAGCTATTAAATGAGGAAACATTGGTAAGGCACCTAGCTCAATGCCAGAACAGAATGATGACCTAACCGTGTTAGCCTTTATGCTTATTAGTGCTGTTTTTATAAACTATGAAGATATTAAATGATGAACCTATTAATTGGAACGAGACTTAAAACAAATGTAAGACACTGGTACAAAAGAAGTTCAGTACTTTATAAAATACTTTATTTGAACAAGATGCTCTCACAGTTAGGGTGAACTTGAACTGGACCATTTTCCTCTGATCGAATGCCTCTCCAAAGTCTTCCTTGCTGTACCCTACTGAAAGTGCTTTACTCACATTTAGTTATGGCATAATTAGAATGACTCTTGGAACTGAGTAGTGTTACTGCATCCATCATACAGACAAAGGCCCTTACACCCTGGGAAGGCCATATGTGGCCCAAAAGCACATAGCTTGTCTGTGAGGAGCCCACACTTGAAACCAGGTGAGCTGATTCCCAAACCTGCAATCTTCATTGCTGCTCTAACAATGCTTTTTAAACATTAGACTGCATTTCAAGGTTGTCATTGTGCAAGCTGAGAAATTAATTACATTTCCATCACCCCGACTTTTAAATTAACTAAGGGGATTCTTAAAACTTACCTTTCTTCTAACAAAGATGGCTATCACACTAAGAATGCAAACCACTGTCAATAGTGACATCTATGTTACCAGACCCTCTGTTGGGTTCTTTCTCTTCTTTTTTTCTTTTAAAGTTTTTATTGAAGTATAACATTTATTTCCTTTTGATTTACATTTAATCCTCTGCCACACAGATTTTTAAATTATGTGTCTTCCTTATTTTTTATTGAAACATAATTGATTAATTGATCATACATATTTGTGGGGTACAAAGTTGACTATCAATACTTGTATACAACATGTGATGGTCAAGTCAGGATCATCAGCTTATTTGTCATTGCAGTACGTGATCATTTTTTGTGTCCATTGACCAATTTCTTCTTGACCCTACTCCCCCTCCCCTTGCCCTTTTCCCACTTCTAGTAACCATAGTTCTCTCCTTGGGTTCTTTCAAAGTGTTTTTATTTAATCTCCAAAAGTACAACGAGCCTACTCCCTTGTCAGGACACATGTCTCAGTCCTCTAACTAGGAAATAATGTAAGGAACGGGGCATTTGGCTGCTTCCACTGTGCTTTTCTCTTGGCACCCCTCCCCTTTACCTCTTTTCGACACTCTCAAGGCAGGGCCGATGAGCCTTTTCTCCTCAGTGCTGAAGCTGAGGACCAACTCCGAGGGGAGCCCTAATTGTCAAACTCATTGCTCACAACTTTTTTGACTTGTTTCTCTTAAACAACGTAACTTAATAAAACTCCCTTCAGATATATAAACAGTGCACACCTACTAAAACAGGAAGAGCTAAAACCGTGTATACATGGGAAACCTGGTTTGACTGTTTTGATTAACTTGACTGCTCAAGTCAGTCAAAAAGTAATCACCAGTTAAGCAAACCATCTTGACAGATTTTTGGCCTACCGACTGCTTATTTGACTGGCTTGCCTGTCAGGTTGAAGTGGTCAGATTGACTGGAGACAGCCTAACTGGAAAATTTAACTTGGGAGGGCGTGGGTGTCTGTATACTAGAATCTACTTTAAATAACTTTACTTGAAATCTGTACCTATTTTCTTGGGACCAGTGAGAGAAGTTTGAAAGTGACACATTGCAGCATTTGACTTTCTAGAGTGAGATGTCTTGCTGCTTGCTAGAGCTGACAATATATTTATAGGCCACAACACAATCACATTTTTCCCTATGCACATATAGAGTTTAATAAGATTGAAACTTTACCTTAACTTGGCCAAGTCATAATAAGACATCATGTTCTCTTACTCTTCTGAAGGGTTGATAATAGATGTATGACAGCCAATGACTTCTCAGATATCGAGTTACCAATTCAGTCATTAGTGATTGTGGTAAGCAAAGTTGACCTTGCTGTTAATAGTAGTGTAAGAGGAAGAATTTATGAGAGAAAACAAAAACAAAACATCAAAGAAAACCTCTTATGAGAGGCAAGAGAATTTGGTTGAAATTATTATTTGAACTGCTTTTTAAAAGCAAGCCCCTTTATGTATCAGTTCTTATGTTCCTTTAGAAAATTTACTTTGAAATGAGCTCCCAAGTTTGGGCAAGACAAAAGTGACACTGTAAGGATGAAAGGATGATTTATTCTCACATTATATTGTTAGATTTTATGGGGAGGGCATAACAAGGTTATTGTCTGCCGTAAGCACATTTTTATAAAGTCTGGTCTATGTTGGTTGAGTATCCTAATGTATTTACATTGAGAATTTGAAATATCCTGGTTTGTTTGAATGATTTATTCATGTGCTGCTTTTTAACTGTCCTAAAATTCTAACCATTCCCATGAAAACGTTTTGTAAATGTTCAGGACTTAGATGCTATCTTGTGTACTTTTTAAAACTAAATTCAATGATAAGATTAGATAGAAGTTAGGGCTCGAGTGTCAGTAATGGCTTTAAAATAATAATACTTTTCTTAAAATAGCTTAACAGTCATATTTTCTTTGTGTTAGAGTCACTTTATGTATCATTCTATTTTTTTAATTTTGTGATTAATAGAGGAAAAGGAAGCTTATTTAGCTTTGCTTTCCAAGTTTATGCTTTCTAGTCATTTTAAGATTGAGTGTTTTTAGCAAGAAAACCCTTTGACATGAGTAAGAGGGAGAACTAAATCAAATCCCACAGTTCAAAGAATGCTAGAGGGACGCCATTGGGGTGTATATTTAAGTTTCATATGATCTTTACATTATAGAATCATTATTAATAATGTTTTAATTCTCATCTCAATGCTTCAAATCTTTTACACATTTAGGACTACTTCCTTAGGCTAAGCAAATGTACTATTCAAATTCATCTCTATGGCAGCAACTCATGGGGGTGCCTGTCGCATTCTTCCCTTCTCAGCACTAAGTATTCTCATGAAAAACTATTTGTTAATTTGAAAGGCAAAGCTTTCAAAATTTCAAAGTTAAATTTTCAAAATTTCAAATATTTCAAAATTAAAGTTTTGTGTCAATGATTACTGTTGATTAGAAGCAGAGACCCAATAGTGAGAACAGTGTGATTTGAATTCTTGCTTTGCTTCAGAGCTCCTTCACCTGTTCTCTGCTTGTTTCTCCACTTCCTCATGTGTTGTGTGGGTACAGACAGTAATTCTGCTGCCCTTACTGACTTGCTGTGGATGATCACATCAGACAAGGGAGGTAGATAGAGCTCCAAGCAATTTGCTTTACACGAAGCACATTTTCCATACTTAATAGCAATGTATGCTATGATTATCACTATGATTATTTGAAGATAGCATTGGGATAGAGCTAAGCAGACTTGGTTTGATTTTTAACTGTGTGCTTGCTTACTCTTATTTCTGAGCCTTAGTTAGCTCATGGGTAAGATGCATCAAACAAGGGATCATAACCAAAAGGTATCAAGTAAAAGATCATACAAGGGATTAACTAAGCCATTGGCTAAGAAAGTGCTTGGTAAATAGCAAAATATGGTATAGGTATCAGTCTTATGCATTCTACTCATTGTTATCTTTGGATTCAATGCCAGTTGTCTCCTTGTCCTGTAATCGTGTGGGTGTGTATTAAAAAATTAAGTTTCAATGGTAGAGGAGATTCACAGAAACTGTGCACTGGTGGTAAAGGTTATTAAATGGTAGAAACATTTAGAAATTAAATTATCTGTGCACTTTATCAGTTTTTCTGGTTTAGTATGATGGAAACATCATATTTAAAGCTAGGAAAATGGCTGCCATTTCATCATTGTAAGATACCCTGTAAGCAGTAAGAAAGAGGATTAAAATTATGTTTGACACTGCAGCTTTTGGAGATGATTTCCCCCTGAGAAGAGAAAGCATAGTTGATAAACAGGTTTACTTAACCAATAAATCTTTTACGGTAGAATTTTTGCCACCACCAAGCAAATTAACAAGTCAGTGTTAACAAGCATGGGCTTTTATGGGAATGTCAAGTGGTTCCCTTAAACAGAACTTTAGTGAGTAATTGAAGGCAAAGATGAAATTGTTGTAAAAGTCATTGAAGGCAGACTGGGGAGCACTTTGTTTCCCAGATTCGGGAGCTTTCAGAGGGTGATACAATGTCCCAGCCAGGACTCTTGCTCTCTCCGTACATTCTTTTTCGTCTAATGGCATCATCTAATCCATTGGCTACATCATCTTCTCACCTTTTGGCCTGGCCTTTGCTCCCTGCTACATCCAGCCTCTACCCTTTGTTGTGAAGATTAAGGCAGTCCTCACGATGAGAGCCACTTCTCGTTCCATTGTTCTTCTCTTGTCCCGATCATTCTTGACCAGCACAGCCTCTCAGCTCAGCCTCGATGCTGTCCTCCTGGAAGACAGTCCTTTAACAATGTGCATATTACTGCCTTTACAAATCAGTGGTCTTCACTCTCAGCTGGGCCCTCTACCCTGGCTGGAACTACTCTAGTCCATTCTTTTCCATTCAATTTGGTAGGTTTTGCACATTGACTTTTCTCATCTAACCTCATATCTCATTACCTCTCCCACACTGTCAGTGGATGAATTTGCCTATAACTTTACTAAGAAAATATAATTTAAAAATTTTTTTCAACTTCCTCCCCAGAAATCTAAAACATCTTTATCAGAACCAACTCTTTCTTTTTTCTCCTATTTCACAGAAAGAGTACGATTCCTCCAAAACTAGTTTCCTTATGTTGGGTTTCACTTACACCTGTTATTTTAATCACCTACTTCATCAGTCATCCTTCCTTGCTTGTATCTTCTGCCTCTCCTTAATAAGATGTTATCCTCTGCATATAAACATGGTGGAATCTTTCCATTTGTAAACACACACCACACACCCATCTATTAACCCTAGAGCCATCTATAATAACATACCCCCAGGGTTTCTCTCTCTGTTTATGGTCATGCATTCTGAAGTCTTAAAAGCAGATTAAGAATGTAAACTCTAGAACCAGACTTCTTGGATTCAAATCCTGGCTCTACTAGCTGTGTGTCTTGCGGCACATTCCTAAACTTCTCTTTGCCTTAGGATACTTGTCTTTGAAATGAGACAGTAACAGTTCCTACCTGTAGGGCTGTTGTGAAGATGAAAAGGTTAATACATGTGAAATTCTTGAAGTTGTTCTTGACATGCAGTAAACACTCAATATGTGGTAGTCATTATTGTTATTGTTTTTTTCCCTCATTCACTCATTGGTTTACCTACCACATGTTTATTGAGAACCTACCATTCACCAAGCACTGTGCACAGCACTGGATGTCCAATAATAAATTAAAGAGATCAATTCCTTGCCCTAAAACAGCTTAGAATGTCATCAATAAGATAGGTAATAAATAATAATAATAAAAACTTATAAATAACTAATCACAAAATGCCAACCTTATGAAGTACTCAGAAAGGAAAAATGTTAGAGAAGGGCCTATTTAAACAGTGGTCAGGAGACATCGTAACAAGGTCCTGAGATAAGAGAAGCCAGTCCTTTGAGCAACACAGGAAAGAGCATTCCAGGCAGGGAGAAAAGCATATCCGGAGGCTCTGTAGAGGCTTAATGCTTGGTTTATCGCTGTAACTGAAAAAATTTTTATGGCTAGAACACAGTAAGCATGGGAGGAGTGATTTGAGATGAAGTTGGACAGGTAGTTAGTTGGGTGACTACCTGTTCAAGTTGTAGGGCATGGTAAGGAAACTGGATTTTATAGATGTAATTGAGAGCAATGGAAAGACTTTAGACAGAAGAGCTGGTAATTTATTTTGTGATTTTAAAAGTTTATTCTGAAGTCTGTATGAAGAATCATTGAAGAGAGCAATAGAAGGAACTGGGAGTTCAGTAATGAAGGATTCACAAGATGGGCTGATGGTGGCTTGGGTTAGAACTCTGGTTGTAGAGATAAAGTTGGATTTTTGTGATACATTTTTGATCTAGAATGTTGTTTTGCTTCCCATGGATTTGTCACCCCTCTTCCCCTGGGTGATGGAGCTGCAAAAAAGATTACTCAAAGACCATTTCTTCTGAGCAGTGAGAAGCCCTGAAGGGGTTAATCTCATGGAACCCTCAAGAGCGAGGCATTCCTTCCTTTTGGGAAATTAACCACAAATTGGGGTTCTCTCCCCACATTTATTTTCCAGGCCAGGAAGTTACAGAAAAAGAACATAGGTGGGGTAATAGTTTAACAATAGAGGCTGGTAACACGCAAGGTGACATTGCATAATGCAATTTGCAAAAGGTTAAGTCGATCCACCAACAAAAGCTTGATCTTAGCAATCATTCTCTCTCCCTACAGCAATTTCCCAGTATCTTTACATATTAACCAGTAACTTGTCTGTCCTTGAGCCAGCAACCTTGCTTTGTTACAATTCTTTATCTTACAACAGAGACTAGCCTGGGGAAAATTTCCTGTCTTTTGCAAGGTTAACATTTTTATATGTACTTTTAAGAAGTTAAGCTAAACCTACAACTGCAGGGCTTTGGAGGCCCTGTGAAATACATTTGCTTTATAAATATTGGTATATTACACACTAGAATGAGTGGAGAGTTGGGTGTTGGGGGTAAGGAAAATGAAGGAATAAAGGAAAATTACCCAGTTTCTGAATTGGGGAAGACCAGGAGAAGCAGGTTTTGGGCAGGAAAATAATGAGTGCTTGGGGCATGTAAATTTTAAATACTGAGATGTTTATGGTTATAGATAGAGTATATAGTATATAATACATATAGTGTATTATATGTATATATATAAAGTTGGGTCTCATATAGTATATATGTTATACTATATATATATCTTCAATATGTAATTTAATATATGTATGATATATATTATATCATATTTATAAAACTGGGCTTCCTAGAAAGAGTAAGAAAATTTTGAAGCAGAAATGGAACCTTGGGATTTATGATTTATCAGCACGTAATAATAGGTATTGATACCTTTGGGAATCGATCATCAACATAGTGAAGAGAGAGGGAAGGTGCCTGGTGCTAAGTCCTATGGTACCTCCAATTCACCTCTTAAGACACTGAATTCTAGTTTCCATCCTCACACAGAACTCTGGAAGAGAAATGCAAATTTGGGAGTCGCTGGCACAGAGGTGATATTTGAGCCATGAGAACAGATGAGATCCTCCGTGGGGTCAGTGTGGAGATGGGAGAGCAGGGGCCTCGTCTGAGCCCTGAGGTCTCCTCATCCACAGTTCCCAAAGCTCCTCCAGTGCCTGCAGGCTGACTTCCCTTCTTGCTACGTCCCTGAAATTATCCTCGTGAAGTCCCCCATGACCCACTTATTTCCCGGCCTGCTGGCATTTGCTTCTGTTCCGTCTCCTCTCACCCATGGCATTTGATGTTGTTAACTGCTTTCTTCTTAAAACTCCTGAAACTCTACCTTACGTCGTCCTTGTGATATCGCTGTGTCCTCATTTTACCTGTACTTTTTTGAGATTCTTTTAGTTTTCCCATCCCTTAGAAGTTGATGCTCCTCAGAGGACTTTCCTTAACATTCTGTCCTTCTAATTCTAATTTTTCATCCAGTGTGACTTTTTCTAAGACCCCCGATTCAGTGACTTCTAAACTGCCCACCCAGTCCGTGTGTCTAGATCTGCACACTGAGCTGTGCATAGGCCTCCCTCGTGTATGTTCCACGGCACGCTGATTTCAATAAGCTCAAAATTGTGCTTCCACTTTTATTCCTTCTTTTGGAAAATGTCATGTAGTCCACCATTTCCCATTTCATACCAAACAAATCATCATATATGATTCTTCCTTCCCTTTCACCACATGTATGAATCCATCAGAAGTCCTACACACACTTTCTCTTTAATTCCCCCACATTATGGATAATATTTGGCCTATTTTTCTTATCCCAAATACTATTGTCTTAGCTTGGGCCCTCTATTCTTCTTTTCTGGAGTATTACTAGAACTCCTATTTGTTCTACCTGTGCCCAG
This sequence comes from Galeopterus variegatus, assembly GCF_000696425.1. Lineage (NCBI taxonomy): Eukaryota > Metazoa > Chordata > Mammalia > Dermoptera > Cynocephalidae > Galeopterus > Galeopterus variegatus. The sequence goes on along the minus strand of NW_007726381.1, from coordinate 393,380 downwards.
CATGGTCTTTTAGTAACTAAGCCTTCATATTATTGTCCAAGGGATATTACAAAATATAATTGATCGTGTTGCTCTCCTACTAAAAGCCTTAAATGGCTCATTAGGTCTTTAAGAACGAAGCTTAGAGCAGTACTTGTAACTTTCTGAGCTGGCTTCTGCCTAGTTTTCTATTAGCATTTTTTCCTACCTATACTTTCTTCAAATCGTACTGAGAAGAAGAGAGAGAGAGAGAGAGAGAAAGAGAGAGAGAAAATTTCACCCCTATAACTTCTACTCCTGGAGTATTTTAGCAAGATTGAAAGGTTAATTAAAGGCATTAGGTTTAGGAAACTGACCTTTGGCAGGATTTTCCCCAAGTAACTTTAGAAATGATGAGGAAATCCCATAGAACCAGCATTTCCAGGGAGGATGTTTCTTAGATCTTAGCTATTATCAAAATTTTTTCTGCTACAAGAATGAGAAAATGAGAAAATAAAACTCAGAATTAAAAAGTACATATTAGGGCCGGCCCGGTGGCGCACTGCTACAGTGCGCTGCTTGGGAAGTGCGGCAGCGCTCCCGCCGAGGGTTCGGATCCCACATACAGACCGGCCGCTCACTGGCTGAGCGAGGTGCGGGGGCAACACCAAGGGTTGCGATCCCATTGCCGGTCCCGGTCCGGTACGGGCGCGACACTGAGGGTTGCGGTCCGTTGCAGGACACGAAAAAAGGAAAAAATAAAAAAAATTAAAAAAAAAATAAAAAGTACATATTAGTTTTTTCTTGCTGCTGTAACAAAATTACCACAAACAGTGGTGAAAACAACACAAACTTGTTATTTTACAATTCTAGAGGACAGAAATTAAAAATGAGTCTCGCTGGGCTAAAATCAAAGTATTGGCAAGACTCAGTTCTTTTCTGGAGGCTCTAAGGGGAGAATCTGTTTCCTTGCCTTTCCCACCTTCTAGAGGCTGCCACATTCCTCGATTGAGCGCTCCAGATAACTCTGCTGTCTGCTTCCATAGTCACATCTGTCTGATTCTGGACCTCCTGTCTCTCTCTTATAAAGACCCTTGAAATTACACTGGGCCGACCCAGATAATCCAGAATCATCTCTCCATCTCAAGATCCTTAATTTAAATACATGTACAAAGTCTCTTTTGTCAAATAAATTTGCATATCCACAGAATCTGGGGATTAAGATATGGACATCTTTGGTGGGGGAGGCATTATTTTACCCACTATGGAAAAATTGCGCATAATCAGAAAAAATTTAAGAATGCTAAAATAATATATTTTAAACTATGTTTTTGTTTTCTCCTTTTAGTTTTTAATGAAAATGTTTTTGTTGTTTTCTTTTTCAGTGGGTTGTTCTACTCAAATTAGTATGGAAATAGAATTCTGGATCCTCCTTTCTGAAGTTACAGTAAAATATTTTCCATGTACTCTAAAGCTACAATGTTACCTAGAATTTTGATTTTTTCTTCATTTCTCAAAAGTAACTGACACAAAAGAAAGCCATTATTTTAATTATTGACAACTTTTTATATACATTTGTTCATTTCTTAAATTTATAACTCAAAGAAAGAAAGAAATTTAAAGATACTACGTAGAATAGTCATAATATTTATTTAGAATAAGCCATGCTGAAAATAACATTTTCTCTCTCCCTCTCCCTCCCTTCCTATTCATTCTTTCGCTCTTGTAAAATGGAGTTAGTAGTTTTCAGGAGATGAAACATTGAGGTAACTGTAAAGCTGATATAAGGAAACTAAACTCTCTTCTGGGGAAGAGGGCTGGGATGCTTAAAACGGTGTACTGTTATTACATAGATCTAGAGACTAAAGTAGAACAAAGCACCTTAAAGAAAGAAAAGAATCCTCAAGAGTTCATGTTTTCTGATGGTAAATTTCAATTATAGCATCATCCCTTACTGTATGGAGATCCCAGATCTTGCCACATGTGGTTATTGCAAGATAGATTGAATGAAACACAAAATACAGCAAAAACAAAATCATGAGTGAATCAAAGTGAATCAAATCAATTTCCACTAACATTGGGGAAGCAATTCCAAAGGTTTTTCTATGAGAATGCTATCAGTTCATTCGTATTTTTATGTCTATATAGGACACATTTTTTTCTAATAATGGGGCCTGTAGTTAAATTTTATATACTTATAAACAAATAATAAATAACTTGCAATGGAAAACTACACTACTTGCAATCAAAAGATGAGAAATTGAGTTAACTTGTTGCTTATGTTTTTGTGAGCAAGTCTCAACCTGCTTGAGCTTCAGTTTCTTCATCTATGAAATGGGGGTAAAAATCCTTAAATTATTGGACTATTCCACTCATCTCATGACTATTTCTACTATTTTGCAATCTGGGGTCTTTAACTAGTCCTTGAGGTCCTATGATCAGTCTTCTCAATGAATTAATGTTTCATGACTATCTACTTTTTATAATCATAACGAACTTAAAACAGAAGTATATTTCTTTGGCTCTAAAGAAACATTTAAAAAAAAAAATTTTAGTTGTAAGGGGAAAGTGAAACTAAGACAACCATGTAACTAAAGGCCTTTCCTACACAGAAGCACAATACTTAAGGACATTTCTTAATGTAGATACCCTATAACAGGTGCATTGAAAACCTAGAAAGCCCAAAGTAATCATATTTACTAGTTAAGTAAAACAAAGACAAGATGAATTTTACTCTTTCTCAGAAATGCTAGTTATAAATTGAGAGATAAAAATGTACTTATGAAACAAAGCCATATTTTACACTTTGTCAATCAAAATGAATAATCTGAAAGTCTCCTTTTCAATTAGATTATTTTAATATTTAACTACCTAAAATACCCCAATCATATTCTTTAGAAAATGGTTAGACTAGAGTACTGCAGTTCTAATCATGACATTTTATTATGATAAAAATGACTTCATTAATTGATGATCGTATATCAATGCATAAAGTAATTTTATGAAGGATATAAAGTTTTCCAGCCTCAGATAGTATAAAGCCATTTGAATTGTTTAGGATGTTTTTTCAGGAGTAAACTTTTATTCTTTTATTATATATACTTTTGTTCTTACAAAAATGTGCAAATGTCTTTGTGATCAATTCAACTATATTAAGTAGACTGAATTTCTTTTATAAGGTCTGAAATAGGTTGACAATATATTGATATTATTCCAGATTCATTAAGATATAATAAAAGTGATAAACACAGTGCATTTGTAACAGAATGATGTTATAAGAGATGGCAAACATTATAGTAAGGTTTGAATATTTACCCCAGATATTCCTACTTATGACTTTAGATCTATTTTAGAGCATGTAGGTTTAAAAAAAAATACATTGATGACTTTCCAAGATATTTGAAATATGACCTTTTAAAGGAGTCCATCTTGTTTCTCCTTTATTCTCTGCATCATTGAAAGAACATTCACAATTTCATAATAAAAATTTTATCAAAATTTTCTGTACCAAAGATAAAAAAATAGTACATTTAAGCATTACATGAAAGCTCTATCACTTGAAAGTAACTGTGAAGTATAAAATATTATCTAAACACAGTTGTTGATTTCCGAAGTAAAGTATCTTCTGTTTTATAAAAGTTTGCTTGATAAATATTAGTGTTTAAACTTTAATGCAATCAGATAAATGCTTTCGTGAAAGGACTGAATCTAGCTTAAGTAATTAACTTGCATATTTCCACATTTAGAGGAAACTATTGAATTGTACAGGATCTTAAGCTTCTAAATAGCATATAAATTGTGCTACTAACTTATTTAAATATAACCATAAATTCTAAATATAAATATGTTTAATGATATAAAAATATAGTGTTGTTATACCTGGATAATTCATTCTTATTAAAGGAAGAATACATCTTTCACTCATTCAATTTGTTTGTTAAATTGGAAAAGACAGTTTATCATTATTTGTACAAGAAATAGCATATATATCACATGAATTTGAATTTTTGATGTGTTATAATTTCTGAAAATTAATATGTAATTAAATATTGTACTGAAGTTTTTAAAAATAATTGTGGAGGCCCAGTTGAGTTTTATGACATCGTGAGATTTTATGATGTCATGAGATTAAATAAGATAATATAAGCAAAGTATATAGCATAGTCCTTTCCACATGCCATTCACTCAGTAAATAAAAAGCCATACAAAATGTATTTTTCAAATATATAAGGCTAGATATGTTTCATAATTCTCAGTATTTCCTATTTAGAAAAGAATAATGTATATATATTATTTAAAACTGACACCCTCAGAGGGCCTGAGGCAGCATCTCATAGTCAAACGTATTAGTACTTTTGAATGAATGACGTATGAATATTTAATCTAAATGTATGAATATTTACTCTAAGTGAGATAAAGACTATAAATAGTTTTTTTTTTCCAGGTATGATTTGCCACCACATGGGTTTATGACACACTTAAAAAAACCCTCCGGTTTTCAGAGCTTTTTGGAATTTGAAACTGCAGATAAGAATTTGACGACTGGTAATATGAAAGTTGTAATACAGTTGGACTAGGGAAATAAGGCTGTATCTATATCAAAAGATTGAATGCAGAATTTTAGACATAGAACAAACTAACAATGATTTAATTAAGGAGGACTTACCTGACAGTATAACACACATAACTTCTAATAAGCATTTTGCAAAATGTATAAAAAAAAATCAAAAGGACAGGGGAAAATAGAGTTTAGTATCAGAATAGATATTCCTATGTGTAATTAGAAGTTGGGAATTGACCATGTTCAGTTCTAGGATCCCTCATCTTCTAATTAGGTAAATCTGTCAACGTCTGTTTCATTGATCATAACCTAAGTGGAGATGTCATGTAAATTATGTCCACAGCCCATAACTTACTTCTGAGTTCCAGACATATATATTTAGCTACCTACTTCACATCCCCTCCTGGACACCTGCAAGGCAACAAAAACTCAATATGTTCAAAACCAAATTCATGATTTGCTGTTCTCCTCAAAACCCTAGTAATCTCAGTGAAGGACACCACTATCCATTCAGTTACTTAAGCCAGGAACCCCGGTGTCATTCCTTAATCTATTTCTAAAGATTTCTTGAATCTAGCTATTTGTCTCTGCATGACCATCTCACCCTCATCACATGACCCTGGTTTAAACAATGCTTTCTTTTTTCTTGAACTCCCTCATTTGCCCCTCCAAAATGCATTGAACTGAATTCCTACTATCCTTTCCCTTGTGGTAAGGAGAATAAGACGTATTTGTACACTTAAAGGATTGCATGAGCTGGTCCTACTGGTCCTTGCAACCTCAGACCAACCCACAAACTGTCTGCTCTAGCTCCATTATCTCCTTTCAGTGCATTTTCTCACCACAGGGTCTTTGCACTTGCTGCTTCATCTCCCTGAAATGCTTTTTACTATACTTTCTCTGGTTAGCCTACTCATCCACCAGATCCAGCCCTATCCTTCCTCAGAGAAGTCTTTCCTGACCTCTGTCTAGATAATGGCATTTTTCCACATGTTCATAGTCATGTGTATCTCTCCTTTCTATAACTTACAGCAGTTGAAATTTTATAGTCACATATACAATTGTTTTATTAAAATACTTCTTTTCCACCTGTCCACCAGGTGCATAGGGAAAAGGACCCTGTTTGATTTTGCTCGCCATCATTAACCACCCAAGTGCCTATGATATATAAGCAGGAATGTATTTGTGAAATGAACAAATCAATGGAAATTAGTAGCAAAAACTTACTTTCACTTGAATGACTTGTTCTTGTTTTATCCGTCTTTCTAGACCTTTCTGCTTGAGTTTATGACACCTTTTACTTTCATAGGGTTTGTCACATTGTATTGTAATTATATATTTAAATATTTATCTCTCCTAATAGATTGTGAACTCTTTGAAGACTGGGTTATGTCTGCTTTGTTATTATATCCCCAGAGCCTATTACAGTGGCATATAAGCAAATATGTAGTAGGAATTCAAAAATATTTGTAGAATTAATGAATGCTAAATGTTTGAACACATGTCAAATACATTTTAAAGTATTATTGCTTAAGTTTTCTGATTGTTTTATATTAGCTTATTTTGGTTATTCATTATATAGCCAGTTGACTGCAGAGTGAATGGTTGTTGGACTGTTTTGAAGTCAACATGCAGTGGTCAGTCTCAGATGTGATTCTCAATTGATATTTATAGCTCAAAAGATTTCAAATACATGTACTCTTAAAAAACAGATCAGGCTAAGTAAACCACAGTTACTGATGATATTTGTCCTAGTTTTAAAAAAAGTATAAAATGGCAATTTTACTAAGAAACTAATATAAACAAAACAAACTCATAAATGGAACTAAATGGAGTTGTAAGAGAAGCTTAGACTTCATAGTCTAAATACGTGTGCTCCTAGAGTGTAAGAATTTTACTGTGAGAACACTATTGAATTAGGAAAACTCTGCTTAACAATATTGATGTCTTTTAAAAGTCTTTTAAGTTTGAATCTCTCATCAAAGACACACCACTGGAATTAGACAAATTCAAATGATTGGGACTGAAGGAATATGTTACAATCACATTTTGTATTATTATCCATTAAATAGCTTTGGATTATATAATACTCAGCTGAAATATGCTGACAGTTATTCCGAAACCTAAGTAAAACTTTTGATGAACTGGGCCCTACTTTAGTACAGTAGTTATATCTCAATCAGACAAGCTCGACTGTATAATTTTAGGTTTAGTCAAGATGAGATTTATGGGTATATCATATCCATACACTGCTGTGAGGAAAGTAAGATTTGAAGAAATGATTTATTAATCTTTACTGCAGAGCATTAACAAATGTCATGTGGCTTTTATGAGTTGGTATCTAGGAGGTAGTAGATTCATAAGCCCCCAAAATAGATGTCCTCTTATATACCTCTGATACCAGGAACATAATTAATAGTTACCTATTACTCACATGCAAAGTCCAAACTTTTGCTTCATTTATTAAATTCTAGCTTAGCATAAAATTAACAAAATTAAATAAGGGCTGTCATGTTATAGTGAAATAAATTGTGTCTTGCTTTTTTATGTGTGTGTGTGCATATGTGCATGTAAGTGTGTGTGTGTTTGTGTGTGTGTATTTGGTGACAGAGTATGTGTTTTTATTTACTATCATTAGGCAATATATTTAGAATAAATCTATTTCTGGCTGAAGATATTTCTGTTCCTGTTCTTGCTGATGGTCTAAATTGGCTTATTCTGGAAGCGCTCATGTTTGCTTGGTTAATTTTATTGGCTAGTCAAAATAATGGTGACAGAAAGTCTTTTTATTGAGATAATTGCTTGTGTGATGTTTGTCATCAGTTTTTAGTTTTGAGTTTCAAAAGGCCAACACGAAGCAGCTGATTCATCTCCTCCCAGGTTCTCTGCCCTCGGTTTAGATAAGTGGTCTCCAGGTGGATGGTGACACATGGGTCACAGCCTTGCTTTCTGGAGAAGAATGACCTTCCCTTGGGACTGGCTTTAACAGAGAACAAACTCTCATTAAATTTTTGCCAAGTGAATGTTGAAAGAATTAGCTAAGGGCTTTTACCGTTATCTTATGCTTTCTCTGTAGAAAATACACATTTTTTGAAGAAAGAGGCTAAAATAAACGCACTCCTACATAAATTTGAATTATGTTTATCAAATAATATTTCTTTTTTTTTTTTTTGTCTTTTTTCATGACCAGTAAGGGGATCGCAACCCTTGGTGTGGTGTCACCCGCACCGTGCTCAGCCAGTGAGCGCACCGGCCATTCCTATATAGGATCCGAACCCGCAGCGGGAGCATCACTGCGCTCCCAGTGCCGCACTCTCCTGAGTGCGCCACGGGGTCGGCCCTGAATTATGTTTAAAAGCATTTATATGATATATGGAAATACTGAAGAAGATATGATAAATTAGACAGTCTTACAGAACAGAGGATCTGGGGGTTGATGGAGTCCTTCAAAGTTTTTGTGGTACAGCTGCCCATTTGTTTCTTAAATTTCCATGTACAGTATATGCTTCCTGTTCTTATCCACTTGGTAAGATCTGAAACCTATATGAGAACTAGGTCAAAAGACTACGGTGTAGAACATTGAAAAGTAAATTGGGGGAATAAACTCATGTACCTAGGAGCATAATTTGAAAACCGCTATGTGAAAATAAGTACACTTCTATGAGGGGACATAGAAAGTTCTTCTTCCCTACACTGCTTGGACGGTCCATGTCATTCTACAGCTCTTCAAGTACCAGGAGATTTTAAATCTAGATGCAAATAGGTCATTTAACTCAATAACACTTAGTCTTAATTGATTTCTAACTCATTTTTTGATAATTCGTAGAGATGAACCCTCCCAAGACTAAGCCTAACTATGGGATTTTAAATCAGAGGACCATATACCCTAAAATCATCTTCTACTGTTGTTTCAAATGCTTTTATCAGAGAATGAGATATGAATTCCTTCTGTGGTCTTAGGCTGTTTCCTCATGGATCTTCATCAGTTACCGCAGTACTCAGAATCCCTGTGTCAATTCTAGGCTAAAGACAGAAACAGAAAAAGGAAAAAAATTCAAACCATAGATGGTATTGATTCCCTGATTATTATGTTTCCTGCAACCAAGAGGCAGCTTTTTTTACTTCCTGACCCACTCTTGTATTTACAGGAGTTTGTGTGATTCTAATCTAATTTTTCTTAAATACGTTTGTTTACTCAAGTACATTGCTCCTTGTTCTTTTGTTAATGGATCTAAGCAATTTTTTTTATAATAGACTTTATTTTTTAGAGAAACTTCAGGTTCACAGCAAAATTGAGCAGAAGGCACAGAGATTTCCCATTTACCTCCCCCCATGCATAACCTCCCCACCACCAGTATTCCCCACCAAAGGGGTACGTTTGTTACAATTGATGAACCTACATTGTCATCTCACTGTCACTCAAAGTCCATAGTTTGCATTAGGGTTTACTCTTGGTGTTGTACATGCTATGTGTTTGGGAAAATGTGTAATGATATGTGTCCACCATTGTAGTATCATACAGAAAATCCTCTCTGCTCCTCCTATTCATCCCTCTGTTCCTCCAGCAGATGGTGAACATTGATTTTTTTTTTTTTACTATCTCCATGTAGTTTTCCTTTCCCAGAACTTCATATACTTGAAATCATACATTTTCTAGCCTTTTCAGGTGAGCATTTTTCAATTACTAATATACATTTAGATATCCTCTAGTTCTTTAATGGCTTGAAAGCACATCTCCTTTTAATGCTGAATAATATTCCATTGTCTGGATGTAACACAGTTGATTTATCCATTCACATACTGAACGGCATCTTGATTGCTTCTAAGTTTTGGCAATTATGAATAAAGCTGCTATAAACATCTACATGCAGGTTTTTGGGTGGACATTAAGTTTTCAAATCATTTAGGTAAATAATAAGTAGTGCCCTTGCTGGATCATATGGTAAGAATATGTTTAGTTTTGTAAAAAACTGCCAAAATGTCTTTTAAAATGGTTGTACCATTTTTTTTTCCTTTTTGTCTTTTTTCGTGACCGGCACCAGATCGCAACCCCCAGTGTCGCGCCCGTATCGGACCGGGACCGGCAACGGGATCGCAACCCTTGGTGTTGCGCCCGCACCTCGCTCAGCCAGTGAGCAGCCGGTCTGTATGTGGGATCCGAACCCTCGGCGGGAGCGCCACCACGCTACCAAGCAGCGCACTGTAGCAGTGCGCCACTGGGCCAGCCCAAAATGGTTGTACCATTTTGCATTCCCACTAGCAGTGAATGAGAGTTTCTGTTGCTGCACATCCTTGTCAGCATTTAGCATTGTCTGTTTTCTAGATTTTGGCCATTTTAATAGATGTGTAATAGTATCTTATTGTTGTCTTAATTCGCATTTCCACAAAGACAAATGATGTAGAGCATCTTTTCATATGCTCATTTGCCAACTGTATATTTTCTTTGGTGAGATGTGTGGTAAGGTCTTTGGCCCATATCTTAGTTGAGTAGTTTGCTTTTTTATTGCTGAGTTTTAAGAGCTCTTTGTTTAATTTGGATAGCAGCCCTTTATCTCATATATCTTTTGCACATCTTTTCTCTAGTCTGCGGCTTTTCTTTTCATTCTCTTGACTGGTTTTTGCAAACAGGAAATTTTAATTTTATCAAAGTCCAGATTATTAATTTTTTCATTCATGGATTGTGCCTTTGGTGCTGTGTCTATAAAGTCATCACAATGCTCTGGGTCATCTAAGTTTTCTTCTGTGTTATCTTCTAGGAGTTTGATAATTTTTCATTTTACATTTGAGTCTGTGATCCATTTTGACTTAATTTTTGTGAAGGGTGTAAGATCTGTGTCTAGATTTAATTTTTGTGTATGGATATACAGTTGTTCCAGCACCATTTGTTGAAAGACTATCTTTTCTCCATTGTATTGCCTTTGCTCCTTTGTCAAATTTTGAAAAGTTGTGCTTTCATTTTCATTAAGTTCAAAATATTTTAAAATTTTTCTTGGGGTTTCTTCTTCGATTTATGTATAATTTAGAAGTATGTTTTTAATCTCTTTTGATTTTTTTAGCTATCTTTCTATTATTGATTTCTAGTTCAATTCCATTGTCTCATAGCAGACATTGTATGAGTTTTATTCTTTTAAATTTGTTAAGGTGTGTTTTATGACCCAGCATGTGGTCTACCTCAATGAATGTTACTTGTGAGCTTGAGAAGATTGTGTATTGTGGTGTTGTTGAAGTGCTCTATAGATGTTAATTATTTTTAGTTGATTGATGGTATTGTTGAGTTCACCTATCTCCACACTGATTTTCTGCCCTGTGGATTCATCCATTTCTGAGAGAGGCGTGTTGAAGTCTCCAAGTATATTTTTCCTTTCAGTTCCACCTGATTTTGCTGCAGTTTTTAAAATATTCTCTTTTTAGGCACATACACATTAAGGACTGTTATGTCTTTTTGGAGAATTGACCCCTTTTCATTATGTAATGTTCCTTTTTATCCCTGATAACTTTCCTTGCTCGGAGGTCTGCTCTTTCTAAAGTTAATATAGTTATTCTTACAGCTATTCTTGCCCTTTTAAAAAATGTGTTAGCATGATATATCTTTCTCCATCCGTTTACTTTTAATCTGTATATGTGCCCTTATATCTAAAGTGGATTTCTTATTCTGTCTTTTAACTGGTGCATTTAGATCATTTATGTTAAAAGTGGTTATTGAAATAGTTGGATTAATAGCTACCATATTTGTTAGTGTTTTCTGTTTGTTACCCTTTGTCCTTTGTTTCTATTTTTGTCTATTTCTCTTTTCCTGCCTTTTGCGGTTTTATTTGAGCATTTTATGTGATTTCTTTTTTATACATAATTCCATTAATTTCTTTTTCTCTCTTTCTTTCAAATATTGCCTCTTCTTTTTTTTTTTTTTTTTTACTTCTTCTAGTGGTTGCCCTAGAGTTTGCAAAGTACATTTATACTTAATCCAGGTCCACTTTCAAATAACACTGTACCAATTCATGGGTGACATGAATACCTTATAACAACAAAATAATACTAATTCTTCCCTCTTGTCACTCATATCATGGATGTAATTAATTTTAGTTATACATAAGCACACTATATAGATATATAAGCATACATAATCAAATACCTTATTGCTATTATTATTTTGAACAAACTATTATGTGTTAGGTTAATTAAGAGTAAAACAATAAATCATTTTACTTTACTTTCATTTATTGCTTTTCTGATGCTCTGTTTTTCTTTAGGTAGATCTCAGTTTTTGACCTACATTACTTTCTTTACCTCTACAGAATTTCTACTATTTCTTGCAAGGCAGGTCTACTGGCAACAAATTTTCTTAATTTTTGTTTGTCTGAGAAAGTCCTTATTTCTCTTTTAATTTTGAAGGAAAATTTCACAGGGTACAGAATTCTAGATTGGTGTTTTTTTTCTGTCAACACTTAAACTATTTCACTCTACTCTCTTATTGTTTGCATTGTTCCAGAGGAAAAGTCAGATGTAAGTTATATTCTAATCTTTAAAGGTAAGGTTGTTTCTCTCCGCCCTCCCCTCCCCTTTGACTTCTTTCAGGATTTTTTCCTTATCTTTTATTTTCTGTACTTTGAATATAATATGACTGAGTATAGTTTTGATTGTTTGTTTGTTTTTGCATTTATTGTGCTTGGTGTTTTCTGAGCTTCCTAGATCTGTGCTTTGGTGTATAACATTAAAGAAATTCTCAGACATTATTGTTTCAAATATTGCTTCTGTTCCTTTCCCTTTTATTCTCCTTCTGGTATTCCCATTATGCATATTTGTTACACCTTTTTTTTATTGTCCCACAGTTCTTGAATATTCTGGGGTTTTTAAAACCTTTTTTTCTCTTTGTTTTTCAGTTCTGTAGGTTTCTATTGAGAAATCCTCAAGCTCGGAGATTCTCTCCTCAGTTATGTCCAGTCTACTAATAAGCCCATCAAAGGCACTCTTCATTTCTGTTGCAATGTTTTTGATCCCTATCATTTTTTTTTGTTCTTTCTTGTAATTCTTATCTCTCTGTTTACACTGCCCATGTGGTCTTGTATGCGCCCTACTTTATCCATTTGCACCTTTAGCATATTAATTATAGTTGTTTTAATTTCCTGGTTGGATAATGTCAACTTTCCTGCCAAATGTGAGTCTGGTTCTGATGCTTGCTCTGTCTCTTCAAGCTGTGCTTTTTGCCTTTTAGTATGTCTTGTAATTTTTTCTTGATAGCTGGACATAATGTACTGGGTAAAAGAAACTGCTGTAAATAAACTTTCAGTAATATGTTGGTAAGGTGCTGGGGAAGGGAAGCATTCTGTATATACTTTTATTTTGCAACAGCAGCAAACTAAAATCATAGCAATGTTAAACATAATTTTGACTTCTGGAAATGATTTACTTACTGTGTTTGATAGGAAAAAATCCCTTCATTTCAATGGTTTTAATCTCTTTGATATTCCAGTGAGCCAAATCATCTGTAGCTGCTCTAGCCTCCTAGCAAACACTGTGATATTCTGATTATGGTGTATCTGCTCTTCTAGAGGACTCTCAAAGCTCTTTATGGTCACCATGGTACTCACACACCGTACTCTAATGATATGTTCTTTCTTTTATTCACTGAACACATATAAACACATATTTTTAAGTGCCTGCCATGTCACATTCTTTGGGTTACTTACAGGAAGTATAGCAGTAGAGCAGCCAGCAAGACTAATACACTCATTGCTCTTGGAGAACTCATTTTATCTTCTTCCCAGTCTAGGCTCTGACTATACTGTAAGACATTTGAAGGCAGACTCTGTGGTCCTCTCCCTTCTACCTACAGTGCACCACTGAGTGCTCACACATGTTTGGCACTCAAAAAATATTTCTTGAATAAATGAACAACAGAAACATATTAATTTTCACTTACTTCATTCCACAAAATATTGGAACATTCAGTAAAAGAAATCCAATAGAAACTTTTATATCTTCAGAACCCAGGCAATTTAAAAGCATTTTAAAATCGGCTGCACATGATTTAACTGATGCTTTACGCTGAGTTGTTTCATTGTCCGGATGTCAATCCATGATTGGAAAAGTCAGAGGTGTTCTAGGGAGTATTGTAATCACATTTCCTGGAATCCTTCCCTACTCCACTAAGCTTGTACCCTCTTCTGCTTTGTTTACAGATATTGTATGGATAGGGTCCAAGATAGTCCTCACTTTTTTCATGCTAAACTTTGTAATTCCCTATAAATAACCAATAATTTACATAGAATAGAGATGTTCCCATTTTATATTTTATTTTTTTCTCTGTAGAGAGTGGTATACAGGGGAAATGGTAGTCTTGCTTTGAGAAAGACAAAGTATTTGTGTGAGTTCTTCTGCATGACTAACACTTGTGACCATCTCCCAAATTCTTGTTTCATCTTGATCTTTTCCACTTGAGATTTCTTTAACTTTGTCTCCTGTGCAGAACCATCTCTCCTTCCAACACCTGATGTCTAGTCACTTTCTTTTCCAATATGTTTTTTTTTTAAATTTTATTTTGTCGATATACAATGAGGTTGATTATTGTGGCCCATTACCAAAACCCCCCTCCCTCCTCCCTCTCTCCCCTCCCACCCAACAGTGTCCTTTCTGTTTGCTTGTTGTATCAACTTCAAGGAGTTGTAGTTGTTAAGTCTTCTTCCCCCCTGCCCCCTGGATTGTGTGTGTGTGTGTGTGTGTGTGTGTGTGTGTG
>NW_007726381.1:337780-378490 GCF_000696425.1 Galeopterus variegatus | reverse complement strand
TTGTATATCTTCCTTAGAGAAATGCCTGCTTAGCTCTTTTGCCCATTTTTTAATTGGGTTGCTTGTTTTTTTCTTGTAATACGAGGAACCCAATATGTTTTTAAAACCTCTGATTTTTGTGGCATTTTTAGTTCATTGCATGTATTACTGAGCTTTTGCTTAGTACTCCAATTGTTTCGGTCATTGACTCGAGCCAATATTGTAGTGCTTAGGAAGGCAGGCTCTGTATTCCAGTTCTATCTATCACTAGCTGAGTGATTACAAGTATATCATTTAACCTCTCTAAATTTCAGTGGCTTCTTCTTTATGGTGCAGTGGGGTACTAATGATACTTATCTCCTAAGGTTATAATAAGGATTGAATTTAATAATGTTTGTAAATTGCTTAGCACAGTGCCTGGTAACTGTTACATATTATTATTATCATTATTTTTGTTGTTGCTATAGTTGTTATTAATACTGTCCAATAGACTGTAAACTCTTAGAATCTTGAGATCAAATCTACAACTTCTCTTGTGTTCTTAAAAGAACACAAGAGTAAGTGCTTCTATAAAGGCTTTTAGAGTCAGTGAATGAAAACTGAAAAATGAATTAGTTAATGAATGTTGTAAATTCTGATTCAACATACTTTTCTTAGAACAAGAGATATTTTCCATTTGTAGGTAAACAAAGTTCTTCAGCATTCATTTACATAGTGTGAAAGATTTGTGAAACTGAAAATGATCTTTAAAATGTGTATTTTGTAAATGTATATAGATTAAGAAGGATTAACTTAAAACCGTAGTATAATCTAAATAGCTACCCTTAAAAAAATTACCACTGGCATTTTAATGAAATGTTATTTTACAACTTCAAAGCTCATAGCAATATAATTAGTAATATGTGTAATCTTTATTACCAATCTTAATCTTTTTTATTTGACTGAAAAGTTATTTTATGGTAGTACAATTAAAATAATGCTAAAAATGTCAGCATAACAGAATTAAACTAAAGTAACTACTACAATATTGTACCCTAAACCAGCTAATTTAAATGCAAAATACTTTGTAAAGGCTATTTATCTGGGCTAATGCATGTTAAGGGATTTAAGGAGTAGTTTGTGTAACTGAAATAAAAGGAAAAATAAGCACTGTACAGCAATCTTCACTATTGTTTAACATGAGGGAAATATTAAATAGGTTTATATATAGGCCACTTGAGGAAAATGTGCTAGAAACCACATCACAGCACTGTAAATATAAAGGCAACTGCCAGGCAATACTACATTCATAGGCTTTTAAAGGGAAAGCTTGAAATGCTTAAAATTGTCCTTACACAAATGATGGTATAACATTGACTATGCCAACTAGATTGAAGATGCCCAGACTTTTAAAAGTATGTTTTGTAAAAGGGATTTGAAAATACTGGACAGTTGTTTGTTTGACACATGCCAATGGTTAGATTTTTTCTGAATGCTTCTTTCTGTTAATTCACAATAATAACTCTACAAATTTATTATTATAAAATGAGAATATGGAAGGGTTTAAAAATAAGATTTTTAAAAAGTAAAACGATGCTCACTCTAGAAACTTTGGAAAATACAGAAAAGTAGAAAAAAATCACTTTTATTTTTTACTACCCATAGATGATTACACTTAATATTTAGTACAAATATTTCTAGTCTCTGCTCCCTTCTGGATAATTTTTAAATATTCTTAATAAAAATTTTTGTTTATATGTTACAAAATATTTATGTATAATATAAAGGAATTCAAGGAATATACTTGTATGTTACATAGAAATCACTTATATTAGTGAATAAGCTGTATTATCCTTGTGTTACTTTAGGCCTTCTTTTTTTTGATCTTCAAAAAGTGTTGCTGCTTGTATATTTATTCCTAATTTTTAGGGCTATTCATTTAAAAAATCTGGTTAGTATTTAAAGTATTTTAGTAAAGTTTAAAATAATCCTTAAAAACAAAAATCCATTAAAATTGTATGTAATTTATAACAGAAGCGTAGACTGTAGATAATAGGGAAACTAGATGTTACAGTGTGTTTAGTGTTTATAATTCAATGGTTGAAAGGACAACTCTGATTTAACAGATGATACAACACATTGTGTGTTTGGTTTTGATTTTGTAGGTCCCAGAACACCTGGAAAGTCCTGCAAGGCCTCAATTACAGAAAGTCCAGAGACAGCAAGTAAAACCTTTCATGACCCTTGACCACCAGATCGTCAACCAGAACCTTAAAAGGTCACACCCTCCAGTGCCATCTAATGCGCTCCTGGTACAGCAGGGACACACGACTCCAGACAGTGACCCTGGCCTCACAGAAAACCAACTCACCAGGTTACTAGCTCTTGGAAAAGAAGATGACAGTACAAAATGGCATGTATGTCTAATGGGTGGTTCTAAATATATACCGTTAGCTTTGAGTAAAACACTGTTAAAGAAATGTTGAATTCAACATTTTTATAGCAAACATTCCAAATGCAAATTCATTGAACAAAATAAATGTGTTTTAATCAGTTAATTAATTTGTAATCATTAATATATATTAATTTGTATAATGAATTATAATAATTTATTTCTTAATACTTATTTCAATTATGTAACAGTGCGAATCAAACCAGGCACTAACAGTAGTGTGTGTTTAGAGATTTAGCTCTAATTGTAAGGGTTTTCTGATAACTTTGAAATATTTATCAACAGTTATATTACCTTAACTATCCACTAAAATAGAACATTCAGAAATTGTTTAAATAGCAATAAATTTGTCCTCTAGAAATGTTCATTAGAATAAGACTAATAATATTATTGCTCTTAATATTTTATGGAATTGTATCAGGACTTCTTTACTTTTGATTTTCTATATATTCATTTCGATTTTCAACAAATACTTGTCTACCGTTCACTAAATAACAGAAATTTAGAGGTGCAGAGGACACTGAATAAGTGTCTAGCTTCAGAAAGTTTATGTTTATTGTGACTTGCTTGTAAATAAACCTTCAAAAAATAGAAAAATTAATAGAACTGGAAAACAACTTGAACTAAGAACGACTTTCTTTAAATCCCAATACAGAGAACTACATTAATAGCTGAGCTTTCTTTTCTTTTCTTTCTTTTTTTTTTTTTTCCATTTGATTTGTTAGATAGAGCTGTGGTCCTGTGAACTCCCAGGTTTAATCTCCCAATCTACATTCCTGGTGATTATTGTTGATTTCAGGTCAATACTTTTCAGCTATTAAGCCTGTAGCCTTCAGGCACAAAAGAGTAGTGCTCAGAATCCCATTATTTAAATTCCAAACAATAGAGGAAAGATTTTTTTCTTTTACAAATTTTATGTTAATCTGGAAAAGAGAAAAGAATAAGGACCTGGTAGGTTGTTAATGAAATATAAAACAACCACAAAATAGGACTCCTTGAAATCGAAAACTGAATGTAAATCTCTTCATGTATATTTACTTAAGCTTTTCAATAATAGATATATAAAGAACTTTCTAAAAAAAATTAAAAAGTAAAAATGAACGTAGAACCAGTTTCTCTATTCAGTCTATGAAGATTGTAAAAATACATGTAGAACGAAAATCATCTGTACACTAAATATTATAATTGCACTTAATACAATTTATCTCACAACCACCTCTTCCAAAGTTCATTTCCTTGTATGGAAGATTGATTTCTAAAGGAAAAAACAAATCCTAAAGAATATGTATATGCCAGTCAAGTCTAGGGAAAACACAGAAAATGATCTTATTACATATCTTATTTATGTTTTCTAAAAAATGAGAATGGATAAGCAACATAAATCAGTCTTCTGGATTTTACTTAGCACTTTTTTTATTCCCTCGGCACACATCTTTCTTTTACCTTTATAATAAGTTTATACATATAAAGGAAATTTGCATCTTCCTGGTGGTCCTTTAGGTGGTCCCAGTCAAAGAGAGTCACATGGTTGGGAGCATTCAAAGTCCCAAGAGGTTAGTAGCCTAGGTGCAATCTGAATAATGGCTGCAGATTAAATTTTTCTATGTTTTAAACCATTGTACTTTTAACTATGTATATAAAAGTCTCTTCCAACCATCATTAATGTCCATTTAATCACATTCAGTCTGTAATAGTTTTAATCAGTGTGTGGTTTTTTTGAATCTGACTTATCATGTACGCATTTTCACATAGTGCCATCGTTCATAGACTTGCTATTTTTAAATAGCTAGGCTGTATTCTCTGCTGTTGCAATTTCCTAATATTCTTTGATTGATGCCAGGAGTCCATGTCTCAAAGCAGAAAGTGTACAGTCTTTGGACACAGAGAGTATATATATATATATATATATGTATGTATGTATATATAGAACCACCACCTATTAGCTGTCTGGTCTCGGTCCTTGACCTCTCTCACCTACATTTCTATGTCTTGAAGAGTTGTTTTGATGCTTGCATTTTTTTTAAAAATTTGTTTTTTTTGTCTTTTGTCTTTTTCCGTGTCCGGCAATGGATCGCAACCCTCAGTATTGCACCCGTACCGGACCGGGGACCGGCAACGGGATTGCAACCCTCGGTGTTGCTCCCGCACCTCGCTCAGCCAGTGAGCGGGAACCGGTCTGTATGTGGGATCCGAACCCTCGGGCGGGAGCGCCGCCACGCTTCCCAAGCGGCGCACTTATCCAGTGCGCCACCGGGCCGGCCCTTGATGCTTGCATTTTAAAGTTTCTAATACAAGAGCAGAGTGGGAGCTCAGGTGATAGTGGCTGTTGCTGTCTTTCTGTGTTTCTTTCTCCTAAGCCTTGTTCTCCTGTGACAACAGGGAGCATTTCATCAATTCTAAGAAGGCCCCAGGAAAAAATAAAAAACAAACAAAAAAACAAAGAAAGCCACAGAAATCATAGTTACCACAGAATAAGTCTATGAGAGCATCCTTAGATTCAGGATTTGGTGACTGAAATTAGAAATAACTTGGCAATTAAAGATCTTCAAGATAAAGAAAAATAAAATCAAAATAAACATTTCATAACATGGGGCTTTTGAGATTAAATTTTTACCTATAGCACATAGGACCCTCTCACACTTAGCCCTTCCACCAGGCCCAGACTAGTAGAGCATTGGTATAATATGAGAAAGACCATAGAGAAGTGAAATTAAAGTACTCTAGAAAATACACACACATCAACAACAAAGATGGCAGAAGATACTATTTTTACAGTAAAGAATGCTACAAACAAGGCACAGAGTAGACAAGCATGGAGTGTGTTTAAGGGTGACACAGTTTGGTGAAAATAAGAGACCAAGGCTGGGAAGGAGGATTGAGGTGGGGCTGAAAGCCTTAAAAGAAACTTTGGAATTTAGAACATGATCTCAAGAGAGTGATAACTGCATCAGTTAGAGCTCATCAGGTGCATGTAAAAGAAACCCAACTCCAGTGACTTAACTAAATGAGAATGTAGTTTTTCCTCCCATAATAATCCGATTTTGTGTAGCATTAACAACATGAAATATTAACAATACAAGCAACAAAAATAAGATGAAACATTCATTTAGTTCTTATTGTGTGTCAGGTGCTATTATAAATGCTTTATCTGGATTAATTTGTTTAATACTAGAAACAACACTATGACTTAGTACTATTATTATCTCCGTTTTAAAAATAGAGCAATGCATATGAAAAGAAGCCCAGAAGTAAGAAGTCTGAGGCTGGTACAGCTTCTTGGGAACGTGAGCATAGATCAAGATTCTGATTTTTATGGTAGTGGGCACCTCATGGCTATAAGACGGCTGCTCCACCTCTAGCATTTTTTTCTCAAATTGGTGGAAACAGAGAGAGAAATAAGGAAGAAGGCTAATTAAGAAAAGAAAACATTTCCTAGAAATACCCGACAGACTTATGATTTATCAGTCAAAAGACTGTCACACCTAACTGATACGAAGCTGAGAAAAATGTGTGATTTTTTTCTGGACACACTGCTTCATGAAACAAAATTAATGCTCTTAGTAAGAAAGAAAAGGAAGATTGGTATTTACTATTATACAAAAGTATCTTAATCAATGCTGTGTTTCAGACTCACTTAAATGGCAGGTGAGTGGAAAAGATTTGAAGTAAAGAAGGTTGGTGCTAGGTGAACAGTTGAAAGAAGATTACAATGAAATTTAGCAATAGCCTGAATCAGGGCAGTTGGTGGTGGGGAGAATAAAGGAAATGAAGAGAGGGGCAGTGTTGATGGGTCTCAGTGTTACATGGTATATATGGGAAGTGAAGGAAAAAGATGAGTTTAGTGCAATTTTGAGACTTTTGAAGCTTCGCCAGATGACTAATATAGACGAAGGCCCTGTGAACAGAAGTTTGGTAGTCAGGAGTGTAGAGGTTGGCACGGAAGTGGTAAGTTTAACTTAGAGAACATGTGGATGAGGCTCAAAAGACAATTGAAAATAAAAGACTATTTCTCAGAGACAATCTTAGAATACTAAATAAGATTTCAATTGTCCCTTCATTTGGAGACACTGTCATTGCCACATGTTCAGAGAACTAACTGCACATTATGTATTATGTATAACTTGTAGGAGCTCCAAGTTTAGGGGAAGAGAAAAAACATAAATAATTACAATATTGTATAGAAAGTGAGATGGTATAGACAGGAGCACAGAAGTGCTGTTCTTATCCAGAAATTCATCAATAGTGAGACTTGGTCAGAGGAATAGATCTAGCAGGACATTTAGCCAGATGAAATAGCTTGAGCAAAGAATAGAGACGGGAAACAGTATGAGGTGAACAGAAAATGGGAGGCAGATGGTGGTAGAAGAGAACACCGGAGAAGCAGGCAATCAACAAATCACAGAGGGGCTAATACACCTTATTAAGCAGTATCAAGTCATCGAAGGGTTTAAACATGAGGCTGAGGTGACAATCAGATTTGACTCTATATCACTCTGTAGACTCTGTAGACAAAGACGCCTGGAGGCAGGGGTGGAGACCAACTCGGGGCCTATTTCTCTGTGCAGTGAGAGATGATAAGGCCCTCTATTAGAACATGTTAGAACTGAGGTATCTGTGAGATCACTACGTGGAGATGTTGGTGACAGCTAGAGACTCAAGTTTGCCTTGAGGAGGAAACATCTGGACTGGAGGAAGAGATTTGACAGTTGTCAGCATGTAGATGGCTCTTGACAACTTGAATGAGAAAGAGATCTCCTGAAGAGTCTGAATACAGTGACAAGAGTGGTAACTAACGATGGGATTCAGGAGATAATCAACACTTAAGGGGTGGCCAGAGGAGAGATCCCATAATGGCAAAGTAAAAAGGTAACCAGGAGCGTGATGTCATTGAAGCCAAAGGAGTTCTTTTAAAGAAGGAGGAAATGATCCACATATTCGAACGTAGCAGAAGTGTCTAGTAAAACAAGAATTGATAAATATCTATTGAATTTGGCAATCAGACAGTTGATGAAAATAGCACCAAAAGAAATGTCAGTAGGATGGCGGGCACAAGCCATTCTGTCTTGAATTCAGAGTTACCAGGAGGTGGAGAGGTGACTGCATGGGATGCTTGGGATGGTTGGGCAAAGGCATGAAGGATAATTAAATTGTTAGGATGATCTGCCACAGGGTCTAGATTGGATCTGAAATGAAGGCAGCATTTGATGAGTAAGATAATGAAATTTAAGATCTCAGAAATAAAGCAGTTTAGATTATAACAAGACCCAAGGCTATGCCTTGATCCTACAGGTAAAGACAAGTCTAAATTTGGGTTTGTGTGCTGAACTATCAGATTTTGAAAGTGGTGAGTTAAAATATTCAACTGCAAGTGTTGCTTTATTTTGCTATAGAATTCTGACAGTTGTTGTATTTATTTTTCGGTGCATATGAGTTCGTAATCACTTGGTGTTATTTTTTTCTTTAAATTTTTACCTTGAATTTTATATCACCTAATATTGAAATTGCTACCGTGACATTCCTTTTGGTCATATTTATGGCACTTTTTTCACTTTGTTTCAGCTTTCTCTATTGTTTTATTTTAAATGTGTATTTTATAGATAAAATATTACAGTACCTTTTTAAAATCCAATTCGAGAGAGTTTCTTAATCAGTATGTTAATTCATTTATATTCTTGTAATTACTATTAGGATTTAAGTTATCTTTTTTTATATTTTTAAGTTATTATACTTTCTATATTTGCCATTTTTTGCTATCCTCCACTGGACAGGTTAAGTTTCCTCTCTCTCTCTCTCTTTTTTTTTTTTTTTTTGCTTGTTACTCTTAATATTTTAAGACCTATAGCTATATTTTTTCTATATCTGTATCCTTGACTGGCAATACCTATGTCATACCCTTAAATAAAAATCTACCTTAGTATAGTTTAGTCTTCTTGTCTCACCTATGTGTGCATATATACTTGAATTCTAAAATATGAATAGATATATACATATTATGCATACTTATGTATATATGTATATGTATATATGTGTGTATCTATATCTTGTTATTTAGACCAGAAAGTTTTTTACTGATATTCATTCATTCTTATATTTTGTAACAATTTCATGGTTTTATTTATCTTCTGGCGGGAGTACTTCCTGAAAGACTTCTTCAAAAGTCTTTTTGCCCTAAAATTTATGAGTTTTTATGCATAAAATGACTTTATTTTATACACATACTTAAAGAATACTGTGTTGACTGTAAATCTCTAGGTTCAAAGTTCTTTACCTTCAATACTTCAAATAGTATCCCATTGTCTTCTTGCACCTAGTGTTGTTGAAAAGTTTGATTTTTGTTTTTTGTGAACCTTTATTTTTAAATCTCTTAAATCTTATAAATGTTTTTCTTTCCTTGAGCCTTATGCTTTCCATGACTATTATCTACATTTTGATTTTCCTCAAAACAATTTGTTCTTTCTTTGTATTTTATTATCTTAATTTATCATTTTAAAAATGCTTATTCTTCTGATTTATAATTCTTGTTTTGTCTGATCTGTTAATTTGTTTTATCTGATATAAATGGTGTGTTTGTTGTCTTTTTTTAAGTAATAATTGGATTCCTAGGTTATTGATTGTGAAGATTTCTGGAAGTTGTAAAACAAGGATTTTAGATGGATTTTATCCCTTAATATCAGTTTAAGATAGTGGAAAAACCAAAATGTTCTATAAATCAGGGGAAAAGGCAGTCATATAGACAGATGACACAAATGACAGTGGTTTTAAAGGCAAAAGCAGAGCCTCAAAGGAAATTTTACATGTAAGAAAGCAGGGTTCTTTATGGAATAGGGGAAACCTAAGCATGTTCATAGGCAAGAGGGAAAAATCAAACAGGCAAGAGTGGATCATTTATGACATAAGCTTCCAGAGAGAAAAGAAATGAATGACTTAACTTGTAATTTTTACTATAACCACTAGAAATACCCAAATGAAAAGCATTTACCATAAATTATGTTTAGCATTTTTCTTTCCTCAGGTTTTTATTCGCATCTGTTCAGTGCAAATTTGTTGTCCATTTAGTGGTGGAATATAAGTGAAATACAATAAATAAAAACTTGAGTTTAGTAGCAATCAAGAATTGCTTTAAAAATTTCAGAGACGAGCCTAAACAAAAGAAACAAAACATGCACATTTATTATCCTAGATCCTTTAAAGCTCTCTCAGTGCACATGGAATAACATCTAAAAACCTGTCTGTGGCTAGAGCTGTAC
This sequence comes from Galeopterus variegatus, assembly GCF_000696425.1. Lineage (NCBI taxonomy): Eukaryota > Metazoa > Chordata > Mammalia > Dermoptera > Cynocephalidae > Galeopterus > Galeopterus variegatus. Next base: position 368,833 of record NW_007726381.1, on the reverse strand, counting down.
TCTCTAACACATTACCCACCAGCCGCATGTGGTTATTTTATCTATCTATCTATGTATTTATTTTTAAGTGATGTGTATTGATTGTATGTATTTGTGAGGTACAAAGTTATATTTCAGTACGTGTAAACAATGTGTGATGATTGAATCAGGGTAATTAGCATATTCATCATTGAAAAAATTTATTATTTCTTTGTGATAAGAGCATTTTAGTGCCTCTCTCCTAGCCAGTTGAGAACATACAATAAATTCTTGTTAACTGTAGATGCCTAACACTATATACTAACTATAGACCAATAGAACTTATTTTTCATATCTAGCTATGATTTCATATCCTTAACCAACTTCTGCCTATGCCCTTTCTCTCATTCGCAGTCTCTAGTAACCACAATTCTACTCTCTACTTCTATAAACTCAACTTTTTTTTTAGCTCCCACATATGATTGAGAACATGTGGTATTTATCTTTTTGTGTCTGGCCTATTTCACTTAACATAATGATTTCCAGGCTTATCCATGTTGCAGCAAATGACAGGATTTCATTCCCTTTTCATGGCTGAGTAGTATTCCATTATGTATATATATACCACATATTCTTTATCTGTTCATCTAACAGATGCCTAAGTTCATTCCATATCTTGGCTATTTTGAATGTGCTGCAATGAACATGGGGGTGTAGATAACTCTTCAGCATGCTACTTTCCTTTCCTTTGGATAAATTCCTAACAGTGGGATTTCTGAATCACACTGTAGTTCTATTTCCAGTTTTTACAGGAATCTCCATACTGTTTTCAATAATGGCTGCACTAATTTAGGTTCCCACCCACAGGTGTGTAAGAATTCTCTTTCTTCCACATACTCACCAACATTTGTCATTTTTTGTCTTTTTGACAATGGCCATTCTAACTGGGATGAGATTGTATCTCATTGTGGCTTTGATTTGCATTTGCCTGATGACTAGTGATGTTGAGCATCAACATCTCAGTACCCATTAGCCATTTGTGTGTCTTCTTTTGAGAAAGGAATGACCTCTTCAGGTCATTTGCCCAGCTTTTAATTGGATTTTTTGGGGGTTTTTGCTGTTAAGATCCTTGTGTATTCTGAATATTAATCCCTTGTCAGATGAATAGTTTGCATATATTTTTTCCTGTTTTGTTCATTGCCTGTTTGTTGTGTTGATTGTTTCCTTCGCTGTGCACAAGACTTTTAATTTGACATAATCCCATTTGTCTATTTTTGCTTTTCTTGCCTTTGCTTTAGAAGACTTCTCTATAAAATTTTTGCCCAGACCTATGCCCTGAAGTGTTTCCCTGTGTTTTCTTATAGCAGTTTTATAGTTTCAGGTCTTACATTTAGACTTTTAGTTTTTGAGTTTATTTTGGTATATGGGAAGAGATGGGAGTCTAATTTCTCTCTTTTGCATATGGGTTTCCAGCTTTCCCAGCACCATTTACTGAAGAGGCTGTCCTTTCCCCAATGTATGTTCTTGTAGCCTTTGTCAAGACCAGTTGGCTATAAATATGTGCATTTATTTCTGTGTTCTTTATTCTACTCCATTGCTCCATATGTCTGTTTTTATGCCAGTACCATGCTGTTTTATTGCTATAACTTTGTAGTATATTTTGAAGTCAGGTAGTATAATACCTCCAGCTCTGTTATTTTTTTACTAAGGATTGCTTTGGCTATTTGGGATTTTTCTGTGGTTCCATATGAATTTTAGGATTGTTTTTTCTATTTCTGTGAAGAATGTCATTGGTATTTTGATAGGGATTACACCGAATCTGTTATTCTCTTTGGGTATCATCATTTTGACAATATTAATTCTTCCAATTTATGAACATGGAATGTCTTTCCATTTTTTGCGTGTCCTCTTTAATTTCTTGTATCAGTGTTTTGTAGTTTTCATTGTAGAGATCTTTCACTCTCTTGGCTAAATTTATTCCTAGGTATTTTATTTTGGGGTAGCTATTGTAAATGGGATTTCTTTTTGATTTCTTTTTCAGCTTTGTTGGTGTATAGAAATGTTACTGAGCTTTGTTTGTTGATTTTGTATCCTGCAACTTTACTGAATTCAATCATCTAAGAGTTTTTTTTTGTGGAGTCTGTATATAAGATAATGTTATCTGCAGATGGGGACAATTTGACTTCCTCTTTCTTAATTTGGATGCCCTTTATTTCTTTTCCTTGCTTAATTGCTCTGGCTAGGACTTCTAATACTATGTTGAATAAGAGTGGTGAAAGTGGGCATCCTTGTCTTGTTCCTGTTCTTAGAGGCAAAGCTTTTAACTTTTCCCCATTCAGTATGTTAGCCGTGTTTGTCATATGTGGCTTTTATTGTGTCAAGATACTTTCTTTCTATTCCTAATTTGTTGACACATATGGATACTTAAATTTAATTTAGAATTAGTTCAAATTCAATGAAATTTTAAAAAATTAAATGAAATTACAATTTTAGTTCCTCAGTTATACTGGCCACATTCTATGTGCTCAGTAGCCAAATGTGGTTATTTGCTACTGTATTGGACAGTGCAGCTACAGGACGCTCCCATCATGGCAGAAATTTCTGTTGAACACCACTGGCTTTGAGGATTCTACATTGTTAGTTTCTTGCCAACTTTTCAACTTCATCTCAAACCCCTCTTGCCCTTGTGCACTCTGCTCCATTCCCATTGGCTCGTTCACTCCTTCTCAGTCATGTTGAGCTTGTTCCTACCTTAGTTCTTTGCACTTCTTGGTCCCTTTCCAAGGACTAACCTTCCCATGTTATTCTTGTCCAAATATCAGCAAATCTTTCTCTGACCACTTTCAAAAATAACATCCATTCCCATCAAGCTCTATCCCCTACCTGCTTTTATTTATTCAGACCACTGCTTGCTATTATACTGTTTATTATCAGTTTCCTCAAGAATCTGAGCTCCATGAGGGCTGGAACTTTATGCTGCTTGCTGTTGTGGCTCTAGTTCTTGCAACAAGGCCTCACAATAGACATTACTTGACAAATATTTGTCAAGTTAATATGTGAATAGTGTTCCAATTTTTTGTCATATCACCTATGAGAGTATCTTAGTAGAGGTCTCTGAACACTTGATTCTCTAAGTTCCTTGGAAATCTTACTTAGAAGATAACACTAGGTGATATCATTAAGATGTTTTTCCGTATTTACCAAAGTTTACTCCTGGTGGTTTCTGCACATGAGAAATTCCAGTACTACCGTGACATAAATTCTGCATTCACAATATCTTTAAGATTGCATCATGTTTTAAAATTTCACTAAAGAGAATATGATGGGAGAGAAGAGAGCTAAAGTGGTGAGAGAGAAAGGGTGAGGGGCGGAGAGGGAGAGAAGCAAGCATGGTCTTTTAAAAATATAAGCTTTTAAAATCTCTCCCAGGTAAAGTATGGAAGGGAAGGAAGGTTATTTTAGAAGGGAGTTGAGAAAGGGAATGAAAAGCTGACTGAGGTTAGGACTATAGAACCAGATTTCCAGGATTTCAGTCCTGCTTCTCCCACTTACTAACTTTATAATTTGGACCAAGCTACTGAACTTCTTTTTCTCAGTTCCCTCATCTGTACAATGAAGATAATAATAGCACTCACTTCATAGGGATGTTGTGAAGATTAAATGACCTGAACTGTGCAAAGCACTTAGAATAGTGCCTGGCACATCTTATGCACTACATAAGTGATTCTTATTGTTATTATTTAAGGTGTCTATGATTATTGTTCTTAGTTTTGTTGTTATTATTGCTATTACTACTATTATCATTGTTACTCATCATTAGAGAAGGTGGGATAATTTGTTTCTATGTAGTCTATATCCATGTGGACTAGTTGGCTAATATTTGACCATTGATAGTTGGATATCCATCTGTAAGATGCAATCAAAACATTTTAAAAGAAAAGTAAAGTTTGTAGGAAGTCATGTCTGTGCATGTTAAGTACATGAACTCTGGCCTGAGTTCTTCCTGATAACCTCTGTATTTATGTAGATTTTGATTTCCAAAGGACCAGCTGAGGGTATTTTGTCCAGCTGTCACCTGTCAGCCTGTGGAAGCAAATACAAGAGAAAGCAACAAATCAAAGAGTATCAGAATTATCTCATTTTCAGTTCTAAAATATTCTGGGTTTTGACATATATAACCTCAACTTAAGTTGTCTGACAAACTTTCAAAGATTGCCAGAATTTTTTTTTCTGATTTCAGACTGAAGTACAACTTTTATTTTATGCACAATATCCTAAATGTATTATATTTTGCTAGATGGAGGACGTTACTGAGGATATAATCGGTATGGAATCAAGTTTTAAAGAGGAAGGAACAGACTCTCCTGTGCTAATGCAAAGAACAGTAAGTGTTTCCAGACCTAAGAAGGTCAATGAGAATGAAATAAATTTAAAAAATTCATTTGATTAGCAATGGTGTTTTGTTCTGCACTTTGGAAACTGACACCAGATAACAGATGAATATTAGAAAATATTTATTGGTGCAGAAAAAAGATTATACAATGATATTGAGGAATATTATGAGGCTTGTACTATTCTCTCTCTTCCTCTCTATCTCTGTATTTATCTCTGTATCTACCTCTGTATGTATTATGTATCTATCTGTTTCTCTATCTCTCCAATATCTATGTACATCCATCTAATTATATATCTAATCTTCTGTAGCACTTTCTCTGAGTTATTTAATCTTCAGATTTATTATTTGAAGCACAGCATGTAATCAAACACCTTCATAAGGTCATGACTAAATTTTGACCATTTTACCATGACTAATACTGATCAGATTCAGAGACTCTACATCTTTGTACAGGAAAAAAAGATTACAACAATGAAAAATATAAATTTACTTCTGAGCCAGAGGTTAGAGATGAACTAACAAAAGGTAGACTGGGCCTCGCCCTCTTTAAAGCATGTAGGAAGACTTCTATGTTGAAATCAGTTCAAATTCCTGAAATAATATTCAGTGAAGGGATGGTATCTTATCTTCTATTTAATTGCTGTTGCTTTCTCATTGTTCACTTATTAATCACAAAAAAATGTTATCTGTAAAGGGTGTGTAAGGTCTTTCAGCACATTTTGAAGGGTTATTGTTATTTTGTTTATGGTTTAAGACCTTTTAGAAAACATGAGAAAAAAGAATATGAATGATTGTAATTGAATTGTTACTTTAAACATTTAATGTAAAGAAAGTTAGTTCTGAATATATTTTGTTTTGTAGACTGTTCAACAGTAAACCAATGGGCTGAGCTGTGCTATGATGGATATTTTAAATTTAGAGCCCTGAGGAAAATTGGTGAAAATATCCCTGTTTTCTTTATTAAATCCCAAATAGACTATCTAATTAACAGAGGTATATCTTCCCTCTCTTTCTCTGGCATGCAAGACCCCCACATATAACAAATCACCAATACTAATACAGGGATTACCTGCCAAAAATCAAATGAGGTTCAAAATCTGTTTTTTGTTGCGGGTATTTATTTATTTATTTTAGACTAACTGGAGTGACAACTGTATCTTTTCTGACTTCAGATTTCAAGTAGGAAAATTACATAAGAGCTGACTAATTCTCTAGACAAGTGTATTAATAATGCTAATTTCTTGGTGTCTAATTTGACAGCATGAGGATACTATTTTCTTAACTAATATACAACTTCTGGGTTTGAAGAAATGATATTAATTTTCCAAAGTCTTTTCTTCCTTATACATGGTACTTAATTCATTGGAATTATATACTGAAGCATTCTCTTTCACAGACTACCTTACTTGTTTTGTCGAGGCTGTGTAAAATGGCTTGCTTAGTACAAATTGGTGTTTAATTACTATCAGGAATTTGCTTTTGATATACAGAATGTACTTTTAAAAAGATAGACGTTACTGGCCTAGCAGTATTTATATAAAGAAATACATGCCATTGACCAATCAACGGTCATGTATGATTCTAGATCTACATATAAAACCAAACAGTTCAATTAACAAAATATTTATTGAATACTTATTTTATGCAAGCTATAATACTTGCACCATATGAGACTAAAAGTTGAATGAGACAATTCATGTATCAAGAGATGACATTATAGTGGGGTAGTGCAGTGAGTCATTCCTGAGAGGCAGGGAGGGAAAGAGTGTGGATCTTGCTGTTACACCCAGATCTAGACATTGTGCAAATCATTTAACCTGTCTTTGCTCTGCTATCTATTTCTACATTATGGGAATAATTAAAAATATTGATCTCTGAGGCTATTTTTAACTTACATCTTAGTGGACTATATGTGTATATTTTAAACACTGGCCAAACAGTTGCTCTGGAACTCAAATGAAGTAGAAACCATGCTAAATTGAGAATTTTTGAAAGTTCTTTAGGAAGAGATGATGCTTGAAATATAGTTATGAAGTATAGTTAAGATTTTAAGAAATAGACATGAAGGCAGAAAAGTAGCAAGTTAAGAGAACAACATAAGGCAAGAAGTGAGAAAAAAAGAATGTATAAGAATAGCTGGTAGAATAGAGGTAGGAAACTGAAGGATTTTTATAGTTCGTGTAGATAAAAATAAAGACCTGTTAGATCAGAGGAATGCTTTCAGTAAGTGTATTAGCCAGTGAACTTTTGGTTGCAGGTGGTAGAACCTGACTCTTAAAGGGCTTAAGCATGAAAGAAACTTACCGGTTCATCCCATCTGAAAATCCCTAAGAAATATTGTATGTGGACATCCCTCCATAAATTTGCCCCTGTTTTCTTCTGTGCTGGCTTTATTCTCAGCTGTTGAACAGACACTATCATAGCCTATTGCCAGCCATGCATACACTTTTTTCATGCTAACCCAGTTTTATTCAGACATCCATTCCTCCACAAGGAAGAGGAAGTTTCTGATTAATTTAAGCCTATCCTAGAGGCCCCATTTCTTTTGCCAGAAATTGTTTTAGGAATGGTTTTGTGCTGCAGTTCTGGCATATGTGAGCAGGTTACTGAGACCTGTTAGGAAGTTGTCTTCAGTCGATAAAGGAGTCTCAAAAAAGAGAAGGGTTTTTTGGCTTCTCCATGATGTTATAGGACAATGTGACTTATGGAAGGGCTGTAGCCATTTTATTACCAAAAGGCAGATAAACTAAGGAAAAACAAAAGAAATTAAGAAAATGTCAAGAAAAATGCAAAGAAATGCTGCTTATATGGCCCTGAAGATTTATTTGTCTGTGGATTTCACATTAGGTAATATGTTTTTCCTTTATTTTATAAAATAATTGTGTCAGGATATTCTGACTCTCATATCTAAATGCACCCTAATGAATACATTTCACTCAGGCTTGGCGACCTCAGAGAAGAAAGCTGCTTTTCCCCCTTAGTTTTAGTTAAGGCTCTGTAATATAATCTGTACTGGAGCAACTTCTGCCATTTATCTATCCCTAAGCCACTTTCTCTGCATCTTGGGACCACCCTAGAGTTTTGGATTGAGTAGCTCCACGCAACAAATTACCAAGACTAAGAGTGAGAACCAGGAAAACAGGCATTGTGACCAAACTAATTGGGGATGGTTTGTAGTCAGACTTATCAACAGATGTTGATTATTGTAAGCCTCAAAAATGAGGATATTTATCAATAATAACATTATTATTAATTGCTCACCTGCTAGATGACAGGTACTTTTCTAAGTATTTTGCACATCTTTTTCTAGTTTTCACAGAAATAAATATTCAAGGTCTCAAGGGCAAACTATTGAGTGTACTGTTAATCACTTTAGGGCTCCTTTGGTGTAGCCTGAGCTGAAAAGTTTGGAGATCACTTAACCAAGATTTATTCTAAGACCAGGACTGCACAGAAGTTTAATTAAAAGTCATGTTTTAATTTCCATTGGTGGAAAACTTAGAAGCTGCTAAGGGAAGTGTGGACTATGGTGGTGGTTTTTAAAATTTATCAGGTTGAATGAAATAGCTCAAGGTTTTTTTTGTTTGTTCTGGGGTTTTTTGGATCTTTTCTTTTTGTTTGTCTGTTTTGTTTTTTTGGTGGCTGGCCAGTAATTCAAGGTTTTCATTTTCATTTTTATTTTTTAAATTAATATTTAAATTTTAATTTATCAGTATACAATATAGTTGATTTTCATGTCCCTTTATTAGTTTCTCCTTTTCCTCTCTCCCTCTTTCCCCTACCCCCTAAGTCAAGGTTTTTAAAGATCAATTTAGCCCAGTTGTTTCCGACCCAGTGAAGAATGTTGAGTGATTAGTGGCTGTTCTTTGATTAATTAAGCCAAAGTTACCTCTCAATTTCTATTTGGTCAGGAGACTCAGCCACCTGTCAATTAGTTTTTACTGTAACAGCTGTGTAAACGGGACTGTAAAAAGCTAAAGTGTAAGGAACATCCAACCAAATCAGGTGTGCTTTCATCAAGGCTTCAACCTCCAGTTTCTCTGTCTTTTTAGTGTCAATAGTATTTTTCTCCTCCCTATTTCAACCGTCCCTCACATGATCATATCCTAGATCTTGTTATTACCAATTTCTCTATACCCTTAACATTTTTATTTTACACTTTGACCATCACATCCTATTTTTCCAGTGCACTTGCTCTAGTGTCCCTAGGTTACCAATTGTTCAAGCTTGTTGAGACTTCAAACCAATTGATTCAATTACTATTTTTAATAGGTGTTACTTTCTACTTGCAATATTTAAAAAATTTCTTCCTTCACCTGTCTAGAGTCCTTGGCCCATTATTATAACCAATTCTCCTGCAAACACTCTTAACATGTCCCCATTTCCCTTCATTTTACTTTCCTGACCAAGCCTCAACCCTGGTTAAACTCATTTCTTATTTTATGCTGCATATTAACCTGAGCAGATAAATGGGTAGCATTTTACAGCATTGCTCAGAGTACTTACCTAAATCTATCACCAAAATTTCACGGGGGCACTACCAGACAATATGAAGCTATTCCCTGGTAAAATCCCCATTAATTGAGACAACTATTTATCACCCTCTTTTCTCTTAAATCTCCAAGATCTCCATCCAATTTCCACTTTTCAGAAGATTTCCCTTTCATGACATATTTCAGAGACAAAATGTATGCAATCAGATTGGACTTTATTTATTATCTTTGCATCACCTGTTCTACTAAACCATCTGCACCTGTTGTCATTTTTCTGCTATCCCTTCTATTATGGCAGAATGATTGTCCTAGCTTATAATCCAAAGCCAGTTCCTACCACTATGTCCTGGATTTCACTCATTCTTACCTTCCCAAGGACTTTCCTTCCCTAAATGCTCCTCTTCCCATATCATCGGTATATGCTGATCTACTGAATTATGAATATAAGCATTCCACTAGTCTTTTATAACACACACTGAAAATCAAACCAAAACAAACATTTCCCTTTGAACACATTTCTTCTCTGGCTGCCATGTCATTTCATGACTCCCCTACGTAAAAAAACTCCCTGCCTCCACTTCCTCACTTCTCCTTCTCTCCTGTCCAATAGAGCTTTTGTCCTTACAACTCTAAAAGGGCTCTTAAAATCAATCAATGCAAAAGCCATTGTAAATTCTCCATTCTTGTTTGTTTGTTTTATTTAAAATATTTTAACATTTACTTGTACTTATTTGTGGGGTAAAGAGTGTTGTTTCAATATAGGCACATACTGCACAATAATTCCCTTAGGGTAGATAGCATAGTTTTGTACTCAGTAGTCAACCATTTCCTACCGCCCCTCGCCCCCATAGCCATTATTCTACTCTCTACTTCTTTTTTTTTTTCGTGACCGGCAACGGATCGCAACCCTCAGTGTTGCGCCCGTACCGGACCGGGACCGGCAACGGGATCGCAACCCTCGGTATCGCAACCCTCGGTGTTGCCCCCGCAGCCAGCTCGCTCAGCCAGTGAGCGGCCGGTCTGTATGTGGGATCCGAACCCTCGGCGGGAGCGTAGCTGCGCTTCCCAAGCAGCGCACTGTAGCAGTGCGCCACCGGGCTGGCCCTCTACTCTCTACTTCTATGAGAACCACTTTTTTTTTTTTTTTGGATTTCACATATGAGTGATATCACATGGTATTTGTTTTTTAGTGCCTGACTTACTTCAGTTAACATGGTGGTTTCCAGTTCCAACCATGTTGCTGCAAATGATAGGATATCATTTTTTAAAATAGCTGAATAGTATTCTATTGTGTGTATATAACAGTTTTTTAATCCATTCATCTGTTGATGGACATTTAGAATGATCCCATCTCCATTCTCATCTGGCTTGGCTCCTCAGTGGCATTTGACAGGGTTGGCCATTCCTTCCCTCTTGAAGTACTATCTGGGGTTCTGTGTGGCACCATGTTCTCTGGTTTTTCACCCACCATGCTGCTTTTTCTCCTCTAAGGGACATCTAAATGCTGAAATGTCTCAAGGCTCAGTCTTTGGCCCTCTTTTCTCATATATCTATACACACCTTATAGATGAGCTCAACCCATCTCTAGCCTAGATCTCTTCCCTGTATGCCGTACTCATATATCCACTGCTTACTTGATATATTTTGTGCTTCTAATAGACATCTCAAACTTAATATAGCTGAAAAGAAGCTTTAGTTTCCCACCCCAAATTTGCTTTTGGTTGATATGGAACCAAAAAAAAAAAAACCCTTATTTTTCACTCTTCTCTCTCTTACTCGCACACCCACATTTGTCAGTATGTCTTCTTATTTCCCATTCTCACCATCTCCTCTCCTAAAACATTTCCCCAGGCTGCCATTATTTCCCACCTGCCCTACAGCCACAGACTCTGACTTAGTTTTCCTGATACTTGCCGTCTTCCAGCTGTTCTTCACAGAGCAGCCAGAATGATCTTCCTATGGCAATAATCAGATCCTGTTTCTCCCTACTTAATGTTCTTTTCATTTCCTGAAATATTCAGAATATAATCCAGACGTTTTATCAGTCAGGACTTCCCTTTGAATTTAGGCTCTGGACTCAGTAGTCTTCTTCCTGCTTCTTAAAATTGACAGGCATATTATCATCTTAGAACCACTGAACTTCCTGTTTGGTGTGTTTGGAATACTTTTATCCCAGGTCTTTGCATAGCTGCCTCTTTATGATTCAGATCTTTAATCAATGTCATCTCATCAGAGAGGCTTCTGCAATTACCCTACCTAAAAGACCCCACCCTATGACTCCCTAAATCAATACCTTATTTATATACCTTCTGACACTATGAGTATAGTAACAAAAATCTTTTTTATTATTTTATTTACCTGTTTATTATGTGCTTCCACCTCTACAATGTAAACTCCTTGAACACAGGGATTTTTGTCTGTCTTGTTCACTGCTGTGTGCCTGGAGCCTGGAACAGTAGCCTGTTCATTATTTTATTCTTAGCACCCAGCACAGTGCCTGGCACATCATAGGTGCTTAGCAAATGCATATTAAATGAATTTCTCTAAAATTCACATACAGCACTGAAAATAATTAATCTCATTATAGTTTCTATTTAGAAAGACTTCTAATGGATAAAAATCAACAGGAACAAGAATAATGCCCACAATAATAATAGTTACCGTGCATTGGATATCTGTATGTGTATGTGAAAATAGATTACGTGTATGTAAAATGTATGATGCAAGAGTATTTATAAGTTATCATTCTGTTTTGCATTTTATCTTTTCTGCTTGTGTTATAAGCCAGCTCACCAAGGACAAGGGATCTCCCACTCCAGCCCAGCATATTATTTTCATTCACTCATAACAGAACAAAAATAATAACAATAACAATAATAACACAGTGGGAATTCTCCATTCAATGTTGTCGTTACCAAACAGAAAGACACTTTCTAAGAAAACAGAGAGTTTAATTGGGAATAAAACATTGCCACGGGAATATGCATGCCATAATAAAGTAAGTGCATATTCAGGGAGGTAAAGGAAGACAAACAGTTTCAAAGAACATGATAGGGGATTTCATCATTGTTTTGGGACATAGTTATCCTTGGCTACAAGGGTCAATAACAAGGGTAACACCAGTCTGAGGCTGGACCGACAGTTGCTGGGCAGATATCATGAGTTTCTAGAGTTCTTTGTGGTAGTTCTTGTTATTAGGCATATATGTGTGAGAACACTTCCTTCATGGCCTTCTGCAGCTCTGTTTGTCAGGGTTTTTTTTTTTTGCCGGTGGGGGTGGGGTGTTCTTTTTTCTTTTATCTTTTTTTTTTTTTTTTTTTTTTTTTTTTTTGACCGGTAAGGGGATTGCAACCCTTGGCTTGGTGTTGCCCACACCGTGCTCAGCCAGTGAGCGCACCGGCCATCCCTATATAGGATCCAAACCCGCGGCGGGAGCACCACTGCACTCCCAAGCGCCGCACTCTCCCGAGTATGCCATGGGCCGGCCCGTTCTTTTTTCTTTTTTAACAGAAATGACTCCATTTTGATCCTGACAGTATTTGTAAAAAGGATTGTGCAAAATACTCTGTGAAAACTAGCATGAATCATCACCACAGACCTAAGAGATAGATACTATTATTACCTATTATCAATTTACAAATGAGGCTTAGAGTAGTCTCAATAACTCTCCCAAGTTCATACAGTTAGTGAGTGGAAGAGCAGGGTGTTGAATCCAGTCCTGTATGAAAACAAATACAATGATCCTACCCACTCTGCGGTGCCAGGGGTCTCAAGAAGGTAGCCATTTCATAGAGCTATAGAATGATGGGATTTGAAGGAACTGGAGACTAGTTCCTCTGCCACACTCCAGCCAAATGATTGTTTAGCCTCTGAGTTTAGGTCTGTCTCTTTATAATTTGTACCCATTAGTCTTAGTTTCACCCTCTTCATTCAGAAATGTGGTCGTGCATAGTAACTCATTTATTTTAATATGTAGGTATTTTTCAATCAGGTGTCTGTAAATGCCAGTGGCATTTGGCAATCTAAGTAAACTGCTATAGTGCAAGACCATTCCAGAGATGAAGACTGAGTAAATATTAACAACCCTCTTGTGCTTGGTTGGAACTTGAAAGGACTGCATAACATCAATGAGCAAGCTTTTGTCAATTACAATCTAGACCAGATTAGTCTTAAAGTCCAAGGAAGAACCAAAGTTCACCTTAATGCAGAAGTTTCTGCACAGCTCTCCCAGTTGTTGTTTGCAAGTTTAAGGAAAAGAAAATGATGAAGGAGAAAGAGAAAACCATTGCTATTGTGAAGATTATAGACACTTCAAAGTTAAAACTGGTGAGCAAGTACATTTTGGAATTCTTTCAATGTTTGGAAATGAAACCACCTTAAATACTGAATTTAAACTTTTTAAACATATAGTCAATAAAATAAGGTATATAGAAATTTATCTTAAAAATATGTAAAATATAATCTGCTGTATTGACAAGCTTGTTTAATAACAAGATTTTTTTAGTGCTCTGGGCTACAGTAAAAAAAGTTGTTACAGTCTATTTAGCAAAAAATTGTTAAAACTGGGGAGAGGTAAGAAAAAAATTGTTTAAACTAATGTCCTATTGTGATTTCTTAATCAAAAAGGTGTGGGTTTCCCTATTGTTTGTTGAAGTGTTCACATTAATAATTGCTTTTATTAATTTAGTACTAAATTGATTATGTGCATATAAAATGTACGATGCAAAAGTATTTACAAGTCTCATACTCTGTTTTGAATTTATCTTTTCTATATGTGTCATAAGCCAGCTCAACAAGATCACAGGATCTCTCACTTCAGCCCAAGACATTATTTTTATTCATTTATAATGGAACAAAGATAATAATCACAATGATAACACAGTGGGATTTCTCTGTTCAATATTTAGCATTCAAACCTCATGGCTCTGCTTTGGCAAATAAAATAAAGTTAGAGGGAAATCAATGATGTGTGTCCTAAAACTGGAAATATCAGGTTACTGTGTCTAAATAAACACTCAAAAAAGAAAGAAATTAATGTTTCAAATGCTTGTTTGTCATGTATGCACACACTGTACAGTATATGCTCCCCTATGATGCTCCTCTTTATTCCTGAATTTTGTCTTCTTTTTATGTCTATAGTTATCCTGTCAAATAGTCTTATGCTCTCTTTTACCATCTTAGGCTCACAATGAATATTTTCATAGAAAAGCAAAATAAAGGATCCAGACAACTTAATATTTTTCCTGTTTCCCTCGAACTCACACTAAATATATGATAACACACACACGTAAGGATTAGGTTCACACTAAATATGTGATAACACACACATGCGTAAAGATTAGGTTCACACTTCATATATGATAACACACACATGTAGGGATTAGGTTCACACTAAATATATGATAACACACACACGTAAGATGTTTTTTTTTTCTTTTGGTATTTATCCTGAAAAATTATCTAGAAATATAATATGTGACTATATATAAGATTTTCTTTCCTTTTTTTGTATTTATAAGAAGATTATCTGGGAGATTTGAGATTTTCCGGGAGATGTAATATATGTATGTATATATGTATATTACATATATATTTTTACAGAAAATTCTCAGGGTTTACATAAATAATCCATTTTCAGGGACTTAGTTAGTATATACTTCTCTCTTGCTGGGTGAATGCAAATGAAGAATGATGAAACAGTAAATACAAATTAAATTAGAATATTTATGGCTGAGTTTATTAGTCCTTTAGAATTTTGGTAAAGAGAAAGACAAATCGAGCTGCCATAAGGAAGAGTGTTGGAGAGGGCTTGGACTCTAAGTTGAGCCATAGAGGTAGGTTGGATTTTGATACTTATTGAAGGGGTGAGGACATTCGAGGTTCAGAAAATAGCAGTGATAAAGAATAAACTGAGAAAAATATTTCAATGGCTTTCGACATTTGTGAATATTGAAAACACTTAAGATTAAAAATGTTAAAGGCATGGGCCCTTCTACACCAGGGGAAGTAATAAAGAATCTAGTCTTTGAGTTAGATGGGCATGGGTTTGAATCCAAGCCCTCTATTTATTTATAAAGCTTTATAATCTTGAGATAATTAATTAATTTCTCAGAGCTTTAATTATTTTTGATATTTAAAATGGTTATTATAATACCCCATAAAGTTGTTATAAAGATTACTTGAGATATTGTTATTTAAGTTATTATTATGCAACATGATTGGCTTAATATCTGGCATATAATATAATAAATTCTCAACTATCTATAGCATAATATACATGTTGCGATAATGCTTGCATTTTATTATCTTCTTTTAAAAATTCCCTATATATGGATTCACATGTTTCTTGTGGTAAAATCTTTCTCCCCACTCCCTCCCTCCCACTGGGGTTTAAAATCTGTTGTTGGAAGTTGTATTGGATTGAATTATGTCCCCTCAAAACCCTCTGAAGCTCAAATTGAGTTTTATGAATTAGAAACTTGGTCCCCATTGTGACTGTTAGAGGGTGGGAAACCTTATTACGGTAGTTGAAAGGTGGAGCCTTGAAGAGGTGATTGGATTGTAGGACCAAGAGGAGAGTCTGTCTTTGACTGGGTGATTGATAAAGAAAACAAAATTTATTGCTTACAGTTTCTGAGGCTGGGAAGTCCAAAGTCCATCTGGTGGTGGTGACAGTGACCCAGGGGTCTCACATTGCAAGATGGTGGAAGCAGAGAGGGCAGAGGAAGAGAGACAGACTCTCCTCTTCCTTTAAAGCCCTCAGATCCACACCCCTGACCACCATTATCAGATGGACTTTGGACTTCCCAGCCTCAGAAACTGTAAGCAATAAATTTTGTTTTCTTTATCAATCACCCAGTCTCGGGTATTCTGTTAATAGCAACAAAAACGGACTAATACAGAAGTCATGGGTATAATATGTGTATACGTAGTGATGAGAAATCTTTTACAACTTGATACTAGTGAGAAATAATGTTGAATAGATAAAGTGGAGCTATGTAATGAGATTTTGAAAGCTAGTCACAAGCATTTCAGCTTAATATGTGAGTTAAAGGGGAGAGATTTTAGATTTTTAGATTCTTGATCTGGGAGAGATCAGAAGGAAGTTGTATTTTTAAAATATAAGTTGGTCAGAGAGGGGCAGTTGGGAGTTAATTGAGAGGGATGAGAGATACTAGATGCAGAGACATAATTTTGGCGTGGAGCCCTGAGGATCTTGAGGTACAATACTAGAGAATAAAATTCAAACTAAGGAATGATTTAAAAGAAAAAAAATGTTATAACTGGGTAAAAGATTAGATATAATATATGGAGAGGGAAGAGGCCAAAACAGTAGGAAAAGCATATGTGGAATTTAGGTCAGATAATTATTATTAATTTTTAAAAAATTTTAACATTTACTTGTACATATTTCTGGGGTACAGTGTGTTATTGCAATACATGCATATACTGCACATTGATTCACTTGGGTAGATAGCACAGTTTTATACCTGTTAGAAGTGGTTAGGTCAGATTATTTATATTGTCATTTACATTTGTCCTGTTAAGAATAAATGGATATATAAATATTTTCATAGTTTTTAGGAAGTTTCTACAATAATTTTGGACCTAGATTTTATTTCCTCATAGAGCAGCAGTGATTTTAAACATAGGCAAAGTTATATTTTTCTAGGGTTATGGAAAATTACTATCTTCTCAAAAGCATGTTACTACTGCACTGGATTTCAGTGGAAGATTCACTGTCTTTCCTTCTAGACTTAAAATTGTAATTTGGAGACATTAACAACTTCTGTTTAAAAAAAGAAATGATTATGATAAAATGAAAGATAAAATGCACATTATTGCTCATCCTAATGGTAAGCAAATGTCTAACTGAAACTTTGTCCCTTAAGAATTTCAATCAGAGGACAAGAGACATTATAAACTGTTTCACAATTTGTATAGAATCAGATACGGAGAAGCACGTCATACAGCATGTAATCAAATCAGCAGCTTTATGTAATAATGAAGTAGGATATTACGAGTAAGAAAATTGTTGAACAGGATCAGAATATTCAAACCTGAAGAGGTAGGAAAGCTTTCCTTTAGGAAACGATTTCTGTGGTAGAGTTTTTGTAGGATAGAAATATTATGTCAAACTATTTATTTCTTACCCCCAAAAGTCTATAAAACATATATTTTAAGGGTACAATTAATTTTATATAAATATCAGTTAAAATTCAGTTAAAAATTTATTTTAAAATATAAAGACTTCAGTTAGATTTTTTTTTTTTTTTTAAATCTTGCACCATTGTCAAGTTCTTAGTTCTACAACTGTTATCACACTGGACAGCATTGTCCTCTTTCTTGTTTGCTACTCTCCCATGCTTTGGGCTAGAAAAACGTAACAAACTTGTTTTTATTTTAGTTGCTTTGAACTTTGTATATAGAAAGGATGTCATGCAGTGTGTGTCATTTTGTAAATTACATGCTTTCTTTTAATATTAATTTCTACATCAAGAAGTACACTTGATACTGTGAACATACCACTTTTCTCACCTTATTGCCTTGGCAAGAATTTCAAATACAATATTGAATGTTAAAGGGTATGATGCCAAGTGGTCCTCAGTTAGGATTATATTTGCTCCAAAGTTTCAGATATGGTGTTTATCAAATAAGGAAGGTCCCTTCTATTCCTTATAAACTTGAGTTTTATCATGAATGAGGTGAACTTTTATTAAATACTTTCCTGAGTTTATTGAGATGATCATAGATTTCTTTTTCTCTTTTAATATTATAAAATACACTTATGGAAAACACAACTGATTATGACAAATTATCTTGTTTATATTTTCTTGAATTCAAATTACTATAATATTTGCTTAAGATTTATAGTCACGAGTGAAATGGGCCTATAATTTTCCTTCTTCCTAATGTCTTTGTATGGCTTGGTCTCAATAAATTGGAATATATTCCCTCTTGCCTCTACCACTTCAAAGCACTGTACAAAAGGAGAATGATAAATTTCTTGAAAATGGTGCACTTTTTCCCCTTAAAACTATTTAATCCAGAAAATTACCTTGCAAAATATGTTCATTTTGGTTATATCAGGGTCCCTTGAGATTCCATATGAATATTAGCATGAACTTTTCTATTTCTTTAAAAAACGTAGTTGGGATTTTGATAGGGACTATAATGAATTTGTAGATTGATTGGGTAGTATTGTCATCTTAACAATATTAAGTCTTTTTATCCATGAACACAGAATGCCTTTCCATTTATTTATGTCTTCACTAATTTCCTTCAGCAGAATATTTTGGATTTTAGTGTTCAAGTCTTTTTTGCCTCCTGTGTTAAGTTTATTTCTAAGAATTTTATTCTTTTTGATGTTATTTTAATGAAATCATTTTCTTAATTTATTTGCAGAATGTTCAGTGTTAGTATATAGAAATGCAATTGATACCATATATAGAAAAACCTAAAGACTCTATCAAAAAACTCCAAGAGATGGTTAATAACTTCAGTAACATTGCAGGATACAAAATAAATGCCCCCAAATCAGTTGCATTTATATACTAAAATAATGAACTAACAGAAAGAGAAATAAAGAAAGTAAACCCATTTTATAACTGTCACACATACACAAAAATACCTAGGGATCAATTTCACCAAGGAGATGAAAGATCTCTACAATGAGAAGTACAAACCACTTCTGAAAGAAATTAAAGAAGACACAAAAAGATGGAAAGATATTCCTTGCTCTTGGATTGGAAGAACTAACAGAGTGAAAATGTCTATACTACCCAAAGAGATCTACAGATTCAATGCAATCCCCATTAAATACCAATGACATTCTTCACAGAAATGAAAAAAAAAAAATCTTAACTTTCATATGGAACAACAAAAGACCACAAATAGCCAAAGCAATCCTGAGCGAAAAAAAAAAAAAAAAAAAAAAAAAAAAGTAAAGCCAGAGGCATAACATGACCTGATTTCAAGTTATTCTACAAAGCTTGTAACCAAAACAGCATGGTGCTGGCATAAAAATAGACACTCAGACCAGTGGAGCAGAATTGAGAACCCAGAAATCACCCCTCAGGTTTACAGCCATTTGATATTGGACAAAGGCAACAAAAATCAACACTGGGGAAAAGACTGCCTCTTCAACAAGTGATGCTAGAAAAATTGGATATCTATATGCAGAAAAATGAAACTAGATATGCACTTCTCACCATTTACTACAATCAACTCAAAATGGATTAAAGACTTAAGTATAAGACCTGAAAATGTAAAATTATTAAGGGAAAATATAGGTGAAAAACTTCAGGAACTAGGTCTAGGCACAGACTTTATGAACATGAGTCTGAAAGCACAAGCAGCAAAAGAAAAAATAAACAAAAGGGACTATATCAAACTAAATAGCTTCACCACAGCAAAGGAAACAATCCAACAGAGTGAAAGAACAACCTACAGAGTGGAAGAAAATTTTTGCTAACTATGCATCCACCAAGGGATTAATATCCATAATATACATAGAACTCAAACAATTATACAGTAAAAAAGCAAACAACCCAATTCAAAAATGGGTAAAGGAGCTGAATAGACACTTTTCAAAGGAAGACATATAAATGGCCAACAGGTACATGAAAAAATGCTCAACATCACTAGTCATCAGGGAAATGAAAATTAAAACTACACTGGGATACCCACCTCACCTTAGTTAGACTGGCTATAACCAAAAAGACAGTAAATAACAAATGCTGGTGAGGGTGTGGAGAGAAGGGAACACTACTGTAATGTTGGTGGGACTGTAAATTAGTACAACCACTATGGAAAACAGTATGGAGGTTTCTCCAACAACTACAGATAGATCTTCCATGCGATCCAGCAATCCCACTTCTGGGTATATACCCAGAGAAATGGAAATCGTCATGTTGAAGGGATACCTGCATTCCCATGTTCATCGCAGCTCTGTTTACAATAGCCAAGACATGGAACCCACCTAAATGTCCATCAATGGATGATTGGATAAGGAAACTGTGGTATATATACACCATGGAATACTAGTCTGCCATAAAAAAGGATGAAATTCTCCCATTTGCAACAACATGGATGAACCTGGAGAAACTCATGCTGAGTGAAATAAACAAAGCATAGAGTGATAAATACTACATGTTTTCACTCATAAGTGGGTGCTAAGAGAGAAAGAAGGAAGGAAAGAGAGCATAGTGGTACATTGGACTTGCAGAGGGAGAGAAAATACTTAGAGATACAAAGTGGAGTGGGGGAAAGGCAGAAGGGGAGGGAGGTTGGGGATAATTGGGTGGGGGACACAGCATAAAATGCAATTTGTTCTAATGGGCATACTGCCAGTATGAATCTGGCCTTCACATCTTGGGCATGAGGGCTGACAATCAGCTCTGTATCTCATCAATATTCATAAACAATTAAAAAAAAAAGTAGTAGGTATGATAAGTAGTTCGTCTTTACAGGAGTTTCATGGAGTTTCATCAGAGTCAGGCCCAGGAATAAGAGAGGTGGGCAAATGGGCAGCTTCCAGTCCTCGGTCAACTGGCTGCAGTTGGCCTCAGCCTGTCCACTTTCATTTTCAGCTATTTTCTATACGAGGTCTTTGTATTTAACATCATTCGAAGAAGTTAATAATATTAGGAAGGAGTTCATCATATCCTCCTACACGTCTTACAGTGTATGCCAACAATGCACGGCCCTGGCCGCTCTTTACCCCGGCCATTTCTCAAGCTTGTGTTTGCAACAGGCAGCTTCGAGGGCTGAAGTAATGTCTTCCTGTGGGCCCATTCGCATCACCCCCATGGAAGTGGGGGGCAAAGGGAACTGATGCAAAAGTGCAGATACTCATGCTACCTGCTGTGTTGAGAGTAATAAAGTTCTTTTTCTCAGAAAAAAAAGAAAAAGAAAAAGAAATGCACCTGATTTTGGCATGTTGATATGTCCTACAATTTGGCTAAATTCATATATTAGCTCAGACAGTTTTTGTGTGTGTGGGGGGGGATCTTAGAGTTTTCTAAATATAAGATCATGTCATATGCAAACAGAGATAATTTCTTACTCCTTTCCAATTTGGATGACTTTTGTTTCTTTTTCTTACCTAGTAGCTCTGGCTAAAACTTTTACTACTATATTGAATAAAAGTGGTGAAAGCAGGCATCTTTATATTGCTCCTGATCCTGGGGGAAAGTTTTACTATCTTTTAAATTTCAATTTGTCTGTAGTTGTATTCTCCTTTTTTGTTTATTTCACCTTCCTTCTTTTTAATCAGGATTGCCAGAAGCATGTCAATCATTAGGTTTTTCTTCAAAAAACAAGCAACTTTTGCCTTGTGAATCTATCCCTGCCTTGTTGTTTTGTTCTTCTCTGATTTAGCTCTTATTATTTGTTTTCCTTTCCTTGGTTATGCACCACCCCCCAACTTATTGAGAATAATGTTTAGTTTAATAAAAAAAATCTAATTTTCTCATATTATTGTCTATAAATTTATTTTAGGAGCATTGTTTTGCCATATCTCAGACGAGTATTTATGTGTTTCCTTTACCTTTCATTTACTTTTAATTTCCAGTATGATTTCATCTTTACCCTTGAGTTACTTAACAATATTTTAAAATTTTCTAATATTTTGGTAATCAGGAACTCTGAAATGTGTTGAGTTTTTTTTGGCTGAGTACATAATCAATTTTTGTTTATGTTCCATATGTACTTGAGAAAACTGTATTTTCTATTTTTGCATGTAAAATTATATAGATATTTATTAGGCCAAACTTTTACTTTTATTGTTCAAATCTTCTATAACATTACTGATTAGTTTTATCTGCTGACTTCTTGAAAATGAGAAGAAATACAGTGAAATCTTCTACTATGATGGTGAATTTATTCATTTATCCTTGTAGTTCTAAACATTTTGTTTCAGATATTTGGAGATTATTTCATTAGGTGCATGCACGCTTATAATTGTTATGCCTTTTGGGAAAGTTAAACTTTTATTATATAGCAACCCTCTCTATTCCTAATAATTTTTCTAATTTTAAAGTTTATTTTATCTGATATTAATTTAGCTGGATTTGTTTTCCTATGGTTATCATTTGTGGGATGGATCATTTTCCCATTCTTTACATTTCAACCTTTATGTGTCCTTTTACTATGCAGTGTGTCTCTTGTAAGCTACGCATATCTAGGTATTGTCAGCTTACTCAATCTGTCAACTCTTTAGCTGGGGAGTTTGACCTATTTACATTGATAATTATTATTGATGTATTTTCACTTGCTTCTCTCATCTTAATTTACTATTTGTATCCCATTTGAAATATATTTCTCTTTAATAATTTCTTACCACTTTTACATTCATTGGTTTCTTTGCTACCCCAACCCAATTGTGCTGATATTATCTAGACTCTAATACTGACTTACATAGTCATACATTTCACTTTATCTTTGATCTTAGTTCCACACCCACTTTTTAATTTCACAATCATTTTACCAAGATATTTGATCAATTTTATTTTATATTTTCTAAACCACATTCTTTAAATATCTCCTCTTATTTAGGTACTTCAATCAAAACTTTTTTCGATGTTAATCTTTGAGGAGCTAAACCTTTTTAAGCATCATACATCTAAAAAATTTTTTTCATGGTCTCATATTGGGCTTGATATAAAATTTTGTGTTTTAAGTTCTTTTCTTTCAGTTTTTAAAAATACAGATTTACCTTTTTTTCCATTTAATTTTGCTAGTGAAAAATCTTATATTAATTTGATTCTTGTTCCTTTGCACATAATCTTTTCTCTCTCTCTTTAGGCTTTTAGATTTTCTTGTCTGTCATTGTATATTCTTAAATATCAGTATAATATATATGGGTATAAGTGTTTTCTATTTTTCTTCTCTGGCATTCTATAGATATTTTAATTTTTAAATCAAATAAAACAACAACAACATAGGAAGGAATAAAATACTGTAGTCTTTTATTTAGTGTTAATTCTTCAAAATTCTTCAAAATCTTTATTTTTTAAAGTGTTTCTTTCCTTCTGGTTTTATTTTTCTCTCCATCTGAGACTCCTATTATCTGTATTTTAGTTCTAATAGTTCTGTCCTCCATACTTTTAGGTTTTCTTTCATATGTTCTATTTCTTGGTCCTTTTCTTTAACTTCCTTGGAGATTACTTAGTCTGGTTTTATATTTTACTGATTCTTTTATTCTTTTCTCAATGTGTCCATTATGCTATTTTCCCATTCTATAGTTTCTCCCCCCAATATTATATATTTTTTGTACCTTGTATTTTTGCCTGGTCACTTTGGTCATTGTTATGTTTATTTGCTATTATCTTATGTTATAAATGTTTACAAATACCTTTCCTTATTTCTTTTAGGCTAATTTTTAAAATTTGGTTTTATCTGCCTTTTTTTTCTTTTTTGCTCTTGATGTTATTTTTGCCACTTATTGTTTTGCTCTTGAAATAGTCATTTTCCTAAAATGTTTTTATATTTTGACTTGTGAGCTCATTTTCTCCAGGACATATTGGCTACTGTGGATGTGTCTATGTGTAAAGGTCAAGCCAGTCCATTTCAGTCCCTATGACCTCAGTAGTGAGGCCATGAATAAAATCTAGAACAGAGAGCCTCAGATACCAGTAAACCACTATTAGTTACTCCTCACCTCAAAGCAACTTCTTGTATCAGGAGTTCACTTTTTTCCTCCCACAAAGAAGTGTTGTCTTACAGAGAAATATGCTCTACCTTGCTGAAGAGATTTTATGACAATTTTTAAAATTTTATGTCTTTAAAATTTGTGTTTGTTGTTAATAATAATGTTACCTATTTTCATAATCTTACTGAGAAAGCAATCTTTTTTTTAGCTAGAAGAATTATTTCTTTAGAAAATAATTACTATTGCCTACCAATCTACAAAATAAGGACTTAGGCTTTATAACTTGAGTAACATGTCTGTGATAAAGGCAGATATAAGTATGCTTTGTAAGCTCTTTACAATGTATATGTAATCTTTAAATTTTCACTAACATAGTACTCTTACATCTTTTAATGGAGAAAAATCACTTTAGATTACATGAAGTGTATTACATACTTTGAAACTGAAACCCAATTGTCTAATGATATGCAAAAAGTGATTAGCCATTTACATGAAATAGAGTAGTACCTACAGTATAAAATTAAATAGGATATTAATCACTGTGCTTTAGGGCATAAATTAGACAATAACCAAGGTCAGGAGAAGATGTAATATAGCGATAGTTAAGCAGGATTAGATTAATTATCAGAATTCCAGCCCCATTTCTAAGGAATAATGCATTGGGTACTGTCTGACCAAGTAATATGGAACTTAAAGAAGTGCTATAGTTAGAAACCTCTCACTGTATTATTGCAGTGTATATGTAATATGGCTCCTTTCCTTCTTTAACATTTCTGTAATTTGCCACTTCCGCATTGAAATCCATCTGAATTCAAGCTCTTCAGAGGAGAAGTGTACTTTCTCTAGTTCCTTCCTCCTCATTCCTTGTCTTTTTATTCAGTGTGTCCATTATGTTTCTGAAGGCACAGTGGAAATGTGCAATTCAGGTTGGTGGTGATGCCTCAGCTTGTAACCAACAGGCTTTTCAAATATGATCTTAAAAAATTTGTACTTTCAACAATATGACTAAATGACTCACATCTTAGGGAAATATCTTATTTTAAAATTTCATCCTAATTGTATTTATCTGATACTAAAACGTGTCATCTTTCCAATTTGCTCAACTTTGCCCCAGTTTGCAGATTATGACATTGGGAAGGAATAAATACCTGACTTAAGTGGCTCTCTTCCAATATCCATAAAGTAAAAATACATTTTAAAGCAAATGAGTTTATATTATATAAAGGTGAGGAGCCCTAATAAAGATAATAAAAAAACTGCATGAAAATATATATCAGAATACCATATGCAGTTTCAAATGTCATTATTGATATGCACATAAACTTATATGTTAAATGACTTCAACTATATTTCCAAAGTTTTTTTTCCCTCAGAAATATGCACTTATTACATATAGTATAATGAATTATTATCTCAGAAACTAATTTTGGTCTTACTATGTTCTTTCATCATATTTATTTTCATTCTGATTTTATAAGCATCAAAAAGTTCTCTCAGGTTGAACTGAATTTTGCAAAATGTGGAGTTAGAGTCTCCATAATAATCTTGTTATATCTTTGATTATATATATTATTCCTAGTCCTTGAGGAAAGAAAAGTGTTGCTTCTTATTCAGCTCTTGGTTTACTGCACAGAATGGAATAAAGATACTGAGAAAGGAAATGTTTTAAAATTTCAAATTCTACATTGTAAATGTAGTTTGTTCTGGAATAATGAATATTAACTTGAAATCTGAATATTATTTAAATTTTATTTTCTGGGGAAATGAAATCAATAAGCACACTTTAAATAATGAATTGGTACAATTTTGAATTGTGTATTAAGTACCTTAACTTTTCTGAAAAATTATTCCCAAGAAGCAGTTCAGAAATTGAAGTGTTGCTATAATTGGATGTACCCTATATTCACTAGAGGCAAAAGTAGTTTTAGACTACTTTTGGTTACTAGTTGGGATATTTATAATAATCTAGAACATTAAGTGTACAATGAGAAAAAGTATGCCTTCCAGGAAGGAAAGAGTTTCTCATTTAATTAATGGTGTAAAACACCTTTTGACTGTGAGTTGCTAGTAGCACAAATGGTATGAGGAAGGCTCCCAAAATATTCAACCATTATCCCTAATTCATGGTACATGATGAACTTGCCAGCTTTGCTAAGATGTGTGTTTTTTTTTTTTTTTTTTTTTTTTTTTTTTTTTTTTTTTTTTTTTTTTTTTTTTTTTTTTTTTTTTTTTGTCCAAAATGATATTTTTAATTGTACTCATTTATAACTGGGTTATATGCTGGATCAAACTTTCCTAACTTTGTAAATATTAATTAGAATTTTCCCTCATGCATGAACTGATTTCTCTTTTTACTTAGGTACAAATAGCTTTTTTTCAGCATATTTATACTCAAGAATTCCATAATATATTTTAAAATAGTAAATGCATACGAATCTATTGTTTAAAATTAAAATACTGTACATTAGAAATTATTACTAACAAGATGGCAAATTTTAAATGGACAATTTAAAATGCGCATCTAAATATATCAATGTGCACAGAAGGTTTAATTCATCTTTTTTCCTTTTTCCTCTAAAGTTTTCTGGAAGTATTTTGGATGTGTATAGTGGCGAGCAGGGAATTTCACCAATTAATATGGGGCTTACAAGTGCTTCCTGTCCAAGTAGTCTACCGATGAAAAGAGAAATTATAGGTAATGTTGTGTTTATAGTTTTACCCTTTTAAATTTTTATCAGCTACATAATATATGTGACATATAATATCATCCTAAATAGAATTTTTTAATATTATCAAAATAGTCAGTTAAAATGGGAGACATTCAGAGAATAAATTCATCATTTTTTTCTATGATAACCAAGCAGTAAGTTAATATAACCTACAATTTAAATGAATTGATTCATTATTTTAGGAATTGAGCAAATATACACACATGCTTTACATATGTATGTGTGTATACATATATATGACAACTTCACTTAACATAGGCTCATTTTGATATTGAATAGATGCAATTTATTTATTTGCAAATGATATATTAAATTAAGAAAATTAGTCTATTGTTTTTGTACAAAATTTGATATAAAACAAAAGCTTCTTTTTTTCTAGATTGTTTGATGGATTTCATGATAGACTTACACTTAACTTTCTCAGTTGGGAAAAAACCCTCAATTTTTCAATAGTTTATTTCAAAATTGTTACAACTCAAAGTATAGGTGCATAGTCAAATTCTTCCAATATGTGGATGAGGAAATGGAAGGTCAGAAAAGTTATTTTCCCAAAGTTATACAGCTTGTTAGAGGCAGAAATGGATCGATGTAAAGATTTCCTGAGTAACAATTCCAGTGTTAATTTCTCCATAAGAATAAAATAAAATTTATTTTAAATTTCTCTAATGAGGTTTTAGTTTGGAGCTCAAACACTGGTCTTTAATAACATTTTAAATAAATACAATATAGCCACTCTTGGAGTGTAATGGAGAACTCAAAACTGTCTATGCATTCATATTATTTACAGTAAATTTAATAAATATGGCTTTAAACAAATACATTTAAATATATTACTTTATTACCTATTTTCAAAACTATAATAATTTCAAAATTACTGTTTTATCTATTTCTGTATAACAACACATTACCTCCAAAGTTAGCAGCTTCAAATAATGAACATTTATTATATAATCCAATCTCCAAGGGTCAGGAATCCAGGAGTGGTTTAGTAAATTGATTCTGACTCAGAGTCTCTTATGCGTTTGTAGCTAGGCTGTCAGCCATAGATACAGACATTCTGAAACTTGGCTGGGGCTGGAGGATGCACTCCCAAGGTTGTTCACTTACATGTCTTGCAAATTAGTGCTGCTTGTTGGCAAGTGGTCTTGGTTCTTAACTGTGTGGACTTCTCAATAGGGTTCCTTGAGTGTCCTCACGACATGATAACTGGTGATCCAAGAGACACCAAAGTGGAAGCTGAAAATGTCTTCTATAATCTAGTCTTGGAAACCACAGTAGTCATTTCTCCAACATTCTGTTGGTTTCACAGGTCAGCCTTATTCAATGTGGGGGGAAATTACTAAGTGTGTGAGTACCACAAGGTGAGAATCATTGTGGGCCATCATGAAGGCTGAAAACCACAAACACAAACACATATCACAAAGAGGGAAGTGTCATGTAGTGAAAGAAACTGTGGAGTTGTTTGATATGAATATCTGAGAAATGTATTTTGAGTATGTAGAAATCATCATTATTTATGGATACTTTAGATTGGATTAATTTTCTTTGGAATCTCAAAATTCTGAAAATAATAATAACAATGACTGAATAGTTTAATTTTTATGCACTATAACTCTTTTAATCATCACAATGATTATCAAGTAGGTATTATATTAATTTCACAGGTGAGGAGCTTGAGACACAGAAAAGTTTGGTAATAGATCACATGGCTAGTAAATGAAGGGCTAGAATACAAATCCAGGTTTTACTATCCCAGAGACTAAAGACTTTGCCATTGCCTTTTGCTACAGAGTACTCTGGTTACAAATTTCCCAATATTTGCATCAAAAATATTATTGTATCATTTTGGAGTAGGTAATATGTATTTTCACTTAGAATTTCTGAATTAAACTGCCTGGAGGAATTTTAAGGTAGAACTCAGTGCTGTTTCAATTATTTTTCTTTTGATCAGAAAATGATACTAGAGCTTTGGCAAAAGAGAGACAAAAAAAGGACAACCACAATCTCAGTGAGTATATTTTCCTTTTTTTTACTTCCCCAAATCAATTCATGGAACAGGGAATGCATGGGGGTTAAAGTGTATGGTCTTCCATTATCACTCCATAAATATTTTGAGGTCAGATGACCAAAAATAACTGTATCACAACTTGAGCTGTTTTGGGAAATCTAAACAACGTGAACTCTTAGAAAGCTATGTTTTCACCATGTAAAGCATCCTGAATTCTCTCCTTGATCATTTACTATCAAGGAGGCTGTGTGTGACTAAGGTGAGTACATTCGATTGCATTAGAACTCTGTTGTGACTCATTGACTCAAAGGTTTTAAGAGATAAAAGTAACTTTAGAAAATGTACATCATTTGAATAGAAAGAAACATAACTCCAGGTTCTCATTTTTCTGTGCCAATCAGCTTCTCCCTTTCTAATGATATGTTATCTGAGAGGCATTGCTTATGTTGTAGTGCTGATTTTACCTCTAGGGGTAAAAAAGAAGGCCCTCATGCCTTCCTAAGGGTCAATTGGACTCTGATAATGGGTCACATGAGATGGAGAAATGCAGACAAGAAAAGCAGATTAGAGCCTTAGAATGCCTGGTCATGTCTTAAGTGCTTAACTGTCTCAAATGAGCTTGACTAATTGAGTGGGAAGCCTTTTTGTTCTGAGAGCCTAATCAGAAACTGAGAAAAGAGTACAATAGAATAAAAATAAATAAAAATTTTAAAGCCCTAAAATTAACCGGTGATTTTCTTACATGTCGTTAGCTGACATTGATTCTACATATACCTGGGAAACCTGCCTCTGTCCATAATGCACCTGCTTCCGTCACAGAGTGAGGAATTTGCTGACTGAGGGACTGTGAGGAAAGAAATGACACGTGGTTATAACATTCTGTAGGGAAATGATCGAATTCCTATAGATCTTAGTGGAGCAGATAACTTTGGTCCAGGTTATGAGACAATTAGAATACGAGTGGGGATAGCTAGTGGTTGACAGAAGGAATTAGCACATTGAGGAACTATGGACTTCTTTTTCTGTAAAATTGTTAATGATTACTGTCCTTGCTGCTAGCCTCTCTCCTCTATCTCTGCAGCTAAGACAACTGGTCGTTTAATGTAGACTATGATAGGTATCTGGTATGTCCATTATCAAAATGTTTTCTAACCTGGATTCTCTTGCTAAGCCATCTTGCTTTGGGGAGAAATCAACATTAGAAAATTTATATCACAGATTTTAAATAAAATCAATCTAGGACAACCCTTAGAACTTGTGAGGATCATGGCAAAAGTACAAAGGAAGTCCCACTTACCAGATGTCTAAATTTGTAAAAGTTATGAATCAAGCTAGAAAGTGCTCAATTAAGTACATTTCATCCTTTCTAAAGACTAGAAGGCCAGGAGTGGATTTAGAATTCTCACATTGTTGGAGATCTACGTGGGAATGTCAGGGCAGAGCAATGCCAGCCCTTGCATTGCAGCCTACCCACTTCTCTGCCCATCTCTGACTCCATTCTGTGTTGCAAGTGGCCTCAGACATGGGTGTGAACACCCCATCCTGTACATTCAGGCTTCATATACCTGTAAGCAACTGCCCTTTGCCACATCTTAAGCCTAGGGGTGAGCAAGCACACTACTGTCATATTCCTCCCTCAGGACAATGGAACTAGGGAAGTGGCCTGCACAGGCTTTAGAAGTGGGTTCAGGATATTAGGGAGGAAATTCGTCCTGCAAATTACCCTGAGTGTGGTTTACAAAGGGGCTCGCTTGGCTCTGTGGCTGCCTTGCTCAGTGGGAAGAGGCCTGGTCAGAGAAGGTAAGAGGGAGTCCTCTAAGTATGGGTTGGGGTAGGGGTCCCTCATGCCTGAAGCTGAGGACAGGAATCAGGGAATATTTCAAAAATTTTCTGAAGAGTGAAACCACATATATCATGAAATAATTTAGCAATGTTTTAGAACTTAACTCCTTTACAAATAACTAGGACTGAATATGAACAATATCAAGGAAACAAAGTTATCATTGTAATTAGCCATTAAAAAATTCATAGACTACAATCTAAGAATAGAGAAGGACCTTCTGATATTTTACATAAGGTGCATTTAAATACTAAATTTTGAAGAAACATGACAGGAGCAAAATAGTCTCCTATTTTGAGATAAAACTGTCAACTTTCTTCATAGTTTTTCATCTCATGTTTGAGTCTGGTTTATAATATAAGAGTTAATGTGTGTGAACGTAGAATTACTAATAGATTTTCACTGTAAAATATGTATGTATTTCTATCCGCTTTACCTTTGCTTGTTTTCTTTTCAGTGTTTTTATGCGGTGTCATTTAGCTTTTTTTTGAACCACATGCACAGAGAAAACAGGATTGGCGAAGAGGGAAAACAAACTCTCTCAAGAATCAACTATATTTTAATTTTAGAGGGAGCTCAATGTATTATTTCCTGAAGGTCAAATCCATTCATAGCATTTTGCTTTGCGTAGTAGGTTCACCAAGACAATTGATATTCTTTAATGACTTTCTTTGTTTCTAGCAGCAGATCTTAATTCTCATGTGTATACTGCTTAAGTATTTTCCAATGTTTTTGAAATATGTTTTTTTAAAATTCACGGACATATCCACCTTAATTTCCTTGAAAACTTTAAACATATTAACTATTGAAAAAAATATGGTATATAAGTTATGTATAATTCTTAATATTAGAAATATAGAAGACTGCTCTTAGAGAAGAGTCAATATAGGAAACTCAACATATGTATACATATATATACATATATATACATGTACATGTACATATATATATATATATATATATATATATATATATA